>NW_025181962.1:0-2518 GCF_004010195.1 Chiloscyllium plagiosum | reverse complement strand
GCCAATCTCCCCCTGTCTAATATAAACCAGCTCCACAGTCATTGACGCGAATCTCCCCCTGTCTAATATAAACCAGCTCCACAGTCATTGACGCGAATCTCCCGCTGTCTGATATAAACCAGCTCACATTTTAAAATGTTTAATGTTCACTTTTAGGGTTAAAGAATAAAATTGATATTTTTTTAAAAAATTATGGAATTTGGGAGTCCTCTGTCCCTTTAACAGATTACGAGTCAAGGTGAGTTTTTCTGCTTTTGGTTTAAATTGCAGAAAGGCTGAAGGACCTTTTACTGTGCTGTAGATCTCTGTAATCTACGCTGTCCAGTTCCTGTCTGCTGCGAATGGTGCAAAGCTTTTCCGAGGCTGTGCATCTGGTTGTAACGCACCTGCTTCCACGTTCAAACACCGAGAGCATTTAGTTTCTGATTAATTGTGTTGTACCAGATTTTGACTGTTTTTGGTTTGGTTTGAGTTGCGTTTCTCTGGCTCTCTCCTGATCCCCTGGAAAAGAAGTTTATAAATGTGATCACTGTCAGGACAGGAGAGAAGTTCAAATCATTCCAGTGCTGGTGAATTATTTGTCCCTGTCCTGTTCACCCCCCCCCCCGAGCTGTGAATGCCTGTCCCTTCCCCCCACCCCAGGCTCTCCCTCTTCCCTGGGTCAGTCCCACAGGCCCCTCCCATTCTCCACTGTCTCCGTCACGTGCACCGCAGGCCCCGCCCGCTCGCTGTGCGTCACCAGGAAAAAGGCGCATACGCCTCGTCCCAAACAAAATGGCGGCCACGGCCAAGCTCCCGGGAATTATACTCAGGGCTGAAACCGCGGGACCCGCTAATTCTTATTCGGTTCGCGGGACCTTTACTGGATATTACCAAGACGGATCGCACCACCTCTCCCACCGCTGGCTCTATTATTCCTTTGTAACCACCCCCTCCCCGCCATTACCTGGACACTGAAAAAGGGGCCTTCAGTCAATTTGCGCATGCTCCAACAGGCTCAATCCAGCGCCTGCGCACTGGTGTCCTTTGGAGAGGGGGGGGGGGGTGCGTAGACATCGCGCGCCCTCTTCAGGAATGTCCTAGAACTTCATCCTGCAGCCAGGTCTCCGGGATGACCATTCAGTCAGACTGTGGTCTTCTCACTCACTTTCCTTCTCTTTAATTAGCTTCACAGATTATGTGAAGGGGACAATCTGTGGTCAGGAAACAGAACCAGGTATCATATTAGAACTGGAAAGATTGATTGTTATTTTATGATTTGAATATTGTTCAACTCTGAACTTGGAAGGAGAAAACACCAAGTGAGGAGAAACTGTGCACCTGTCCTGTGTGTGGATGAAATCATCTGAACTGTCCAGACATAATCACAGTCATGCTGGGGAGAAAGGATGGAAATATGAGGATGGTGAAGGAGGATTCAAATCCCCACCTCAACTGGAAATTCAGCAATGCACTCACACTGAGGAAAGGCCATTCATCTGCTCCAAGTGTGGGAAGGGATTCACTCAGTCTTCCCAACTGCAGGCAGACCATAGAGTTCACCCAGATAAAAGACCTTTTAAAATGACAAGACTGTGGAAAATGCCATAGAAATTCTGGGCACCTGATGTGCCATTGACGTATTCGAACAGAGGAGAGACCATTCAGGAGTTCTCACTGCGGCATTAAGTTCAGGCAATCATTTCAACTCACTACACACCAGCGAGATCACACTGGGTAGAGGCTGAGAACCTGCTCTCACTGCGGCGTTCCGTCATCCAGCTGCAGATATATTGGCAAACCCAGACTGTTCCCCTGAGCCGAATGAGAAGGCATTCTGTACCATATCCTATGTGCAAAAACACCGGTGAGTTCACACAAGCGTGAGACTATTTCGTTACGCTGTGTTTAGGGAAGGATTTACTCACTCTTCTGCCCTACTGGGTGGCCAGTGAGTTCACACTGAGACCAGGCCTTTTAAATGTCCAGACTGTGGGAATTGCTTTAAAGGTTCCAGGGAACTGATGTCCCACCAACATGTTCACAATGATGAGAAACCTTTCTGGGGCTCTCACTGCAGGACCAGGTTCAGTCAATCATCTGACATCAAACATCAGTGAGTTCATACCAGGGAGAGGCCATTCACCTGCTCCGTGTGTAAGAAGGGTTTGCTCACTCATTCAACCTGCTGAGACACCGACGTTTTCATAAGGAAATACAGCAATGACATTGTGCTGTTAACCACACCCAGGCCCAAGCCATGTTCACTGAGTCTGTTTATGCTCAGGTTAATTAACCCGTGTGAGACAGGTTTAATATTTTGGATAAAAGTCAAATAAATTAGTTTTGCATTAGATATAATGAGCCATTTTAGCATCTCTGACGCAAGTTAGTTCCTTTTTGAAGGGATCACCCACACTGTGGCATTTCACCATTGGCCCTACTGAAGGTTGAAGGTTCATGGATTAAGAACTCCAGAAATGGACTGGAGGACAGTCAAGTTTCTGTATTTTAAGGAATAGCTGGTGAGAAATAAGAG
>NW_025181961.1:0-2518 GCF_004010195.1 Chiloscyllium plagiosum | reverse complement strand
GTGGTCTTCACTAATCAAACAGTCATAGTCATGCATTATCTGCAGTGTCAGATAACCAATGGACATTCAGCAGTGAAAAATGCTACACTGGCGAGAGTAATACAGTATCTGGGGTATGGGCGACTGAGATCTGGGAAGTCAGCAATGAGAAACCTTTGAATTGATCACACGACCTCCTCCCAAAAATGAAGGCTGCAGACGGTCGAGCAAGTGCCTTGTAAGTGGAAGGTTTCGCTGTTTGGAAGCTCACTGGGCCTATCTCTTTCTCTCCTCTCGAAAAAGGAAAGACTCCTTCCACTTAAATGCTCGTTTTCTGCCTCCCATCTATTAAATAATATATTACTTCTGTGAAAGCCCGTGTCCACGACCTCCTCCCAAAAATGAAGGCTGCAGACGGTCGAGCAAGTGCCTTGTAAGTGGAAGGTTTCGCTGTCTGGAAGCTCACTGGGCCTATCTCTTTCTCTCCTCTCGCAAAAGGAAGGGCTCCTTCCACTTAAATGCTCGTTTTCTGCCTCCCATCTATTAAATAATATACTACTTCTGTGAAAGCCCGTGTCAAAATTACGAAAACATACCAACTTTTACCAACAAGTGGCCAAAGATCCGACGCCACAACTAGAGGACCAAATCGCAACCCTACTCAAAGAAACTTCAAAGCTGGAAAAATAAATAAGACCGACGTCTAAAGAATGAAACCAAAGGGATCCAAAACACCACATTTCTACAAGGTACCAAAATTTCACGAACCAGGACACCCCTCAGAATCATAGTCTCACTACGTGGAACCCCAATTTACAGGTTGGCCAAGGAACTAAACGAAAGACTAAAACTCTTATTAGAAGGCTCACGTCACTCCATCCACGCCACCCAAGAATTTCTGACGACTATCAAAGACACTAAGATAAAAGCGAATAAAATAATGATCACCTTTGATGTAACAGTCCTGTTTACTTCAATCAACAATAACCAAGGAAACAGAGACTATACTATTAGAAGACTCAAAGACACGCACAACAAACACCACTAACTACATCAGCAAGGACAGTATAATCAAGCTAGTGGTTCTATGCATTACCACACACTTCATCTTCAACAAGAAATCCTACAGACAAATCAACAGAACACCCATGGGATCTCCGATATCAGGGTTCTTAGCAGAGGCAGTAATGCAGAGATTCGAACAAACAGCTCCGTCAATCATTCAACCCAAACCTTGGGTCTGCTACGTGGATGACACCTCTGACATCACTAAACTAAACAAATTAGAGGACACTTTCAAGACCATCAATAATAGCCTTACTGGCATAAAGTTCACCAAAGTGGAGGAAAACAATAACAAACTGCCATTCCGAAATGTCACAGTAGAACGAACAGTCAATGGGGAACTTCAAACCAGCGTCGACAGGAAAACAACACGTACTGACCAAATATTCAACGACAGAAGCAATCTTCCCTACATCCACAAACGAAGCTGCGTCAGAACATTATTTCAAAGAGCCAATACACACTGCAGCACAGTGGAGCCACGCAGATCAGAGGAAAGTCACAAATTCACCAACACACTAAAACAGCAGCTGATGAACTTGAAGAACCCTTACAGTCATCAAGCAAAAGTAATGTAATTTACAAAATATCGTGAAGGACTGTAACAAATACTACTTTGGAAAAACAGGCAAAATACTAGCCTGCATGATACATGAACATCAACTAGGCACAATACGACATGACCCCCATCTCTCACTAGTATTCTACAGAATATACAGGTAAGGAAGGACACCACGTCGACTGGGACAACGCATCCATCGTCGGACAAGCCAAACAGAGACACCCACGGGAATTCCTAGAAGCATAGCAGCCTTGGGCGACTGTCTGTGTGGATTTTACACATTTTTCCCATGCCTGCGTGGGTTTCCTCCTGGTGCTCTGGTTTCCTCCCACAGCCCAAAGATGTTCAAGTTAGGTGAATTAGCCATGCTAAGTTGTCCGTAGAGTTCAGGAATGTGTCGGTTAGATGCATTAGTCAGGGGTAATGTATCAACAAACACATCGAGTTCGACCCTATTTACCACCTCATGATAAAAAGAACAGGGAAGGACATCACCGCAGGAAATGACATCACCATCCCAAAGACACCCAAGCATAATGGTAAAAAGCAGAAATCATCAGCTGTGCTTCGCCCGGAGGCCACTGAAGATGTTACTTAGTATGGTGACGAAGCATTTGGAAATGAACCTTCCAGCCCAGCGAGCAAACCTATGGCCAGAGCCTCAAGCTGTCTTACAAATCTTCTTAAACCTCACTAAGATTTCCAAAATGGACCCCACCACCAGAGAAATACTTCCCTCCACACATCTTTTTCCTTTCAGTAAATACCTTTCCCTGCACAACTACCTGAGCAGGTTCACGTCCCCTCAGAGCCCACCCTCCGCTCCTGGCAATTTCCTCTGCTACGGCAAGAATTGCTAAACAGGCGCCCACAACTCCACCCTGACATCCGTAGAACGGCACAGAGGAGCCA
>NW_025181960.1:0-2518 GCF_004010195.1 Chiloscyllium plagiosum | reverse complement strand
GGGCTGGTTTATATCAGACAGGGAGAGATTGGTATCAGTGAATGTGGGACTGGTTTATATCAGACAACGGGAGATTGGTGACAATGACTGTGGTTTGGTTTATATCAGACATGGGGTGATTGGTGTCAGTGTCTATGTTGCTGGTTCATATCAGACACGGGAAGATTGGTGTCATTGACTGTGGGTTGGTTTATATCAGACAGGGGGAGATTGGTGTCAGTGACTGTGGGGCTGGTTTATATCAGACAGGGTGAGATTGTTGTCAGTGTCTGTGGGGCTGGTTTATATCAGACAGGGGGAGATTGGTGTCAATGACGATGGGTCTGGTTTATATCAGACAGGGGGAGATTGGTGTCAGTGACTGTGGGGCTGGTGTATATTAGACAGGAGGAGATTGGTGTCAGTGACTGTGGTGCAGGTTTATATCAGACAGGCAGAGAATGATGTCAGTCTCTGTGGGGCTGGTTTAAATCTGACAAGGGGAGATTCTTGTCAGTGTCTGTTGGGCTGGATTATATCAGACAGGCGGAGATTGGTGTGGGCGACTGGTTTATATCAGAAGAGATTGGTGTCAGTGATTGAGGGGATTGTTTATATCAGACAGGGGGATATTGGGCTTAGTGTCTGTGAGGCTGGATGATATTAGACAGAGGGAGATTGGTGTCAGTGACTGTGGGTCTGTTTTTTTTCAGACAGGGGAGATTGGCGTCAGAGACTGTGGTGCTGGTTTATATCACACAGAGGGATATTGGTGTCAGTGACTGTGGGTCTGGTTTCTATCAGACTGGGGGAGATTGGTGTCAGTGACTATGGGTCTGGTTTTTTTCAGACAGGGGGAGATTGGCGTCAGAGAATGTGGGGCTGGTTTATATCACACAGGGGGATATTGGTGTCAGTGACTGTGGGGCTGTTTTATATCAGACAGGGGGAGATTGGTGAAAGGTTTTGTGGGAATGGTTTAAATTGGTCTTGGGGAGTTTGGTATCACTCTCTGGGAGACTGGTTTAGACAGTAGAAATAGACAATAGGTGCAGGAGTAGGCCATTCAGCCCTTCTAGCCTGCACCGCCATTCAATATAATCATGGCTGATCATTCCTCATCAGTATCCTGTTCCTGCCTTATCTCCATAACCCTTGATTCCACTATCCTTGAGAGCTCTATCCAACTCTTTCTTAAATGAATCCAGAGAGTGGGCCTCCACTGCCCTCTGGGGCAGAGCATTCCACACAGCCACCACTCTCTGCGTGAAGAAGTTTCTCCTCATCTCTGTCCTAAATGGTCTTCCCCATATTTTTAAGCTGTGTCCTCTGGTTCGGCACTCACCCATCAGTGGAAATATGTTTCCTCCTGCCAGAGTGTCCAATTCCTTCATAATCTTATACGTCTCAATCAGATCCCCTCTTAATCTTCGATACTCAAGGGTATACAAGCCCAGTCGCTTCAGTCTTTCAGTGTAAGGTAATCCTGCCATTCCAGGAATTGACCTCGTGAAACTACGCTGCACTCCCTCAATAGCCAGAATGTCTTTTCTCAAATTTGGAGACCAGAACTGCACACAGTACTCCAGGTGTGGTCTCACCAGGGCCCTGCACAGCTGCAGCAGCACCTCTTTGCTTCTAGACTCAATTCGTCTTGTTATGAAGGCCAGCATGCTATTACCCTTCTTCATTACCTCCTGTACCTGCATGCTTGCCTTCATGGACTGGTGTACAAGAACACCCAGATCTCTTTGTACTGCCCCTTTACATAAATTGATTCCATTGAGGTAGTAGTCTGCCTTCCTGTTCTTGCTACCAAAGTGGATAACCATACATTTATCCACATTAAACTGCATCTGCCATGCATCTGCCCACTCACCTAACTTGTCCAGGTCACCCTGTAATCTCCTAACATCCTCATCACATTTCACCCTGCCACCCAGCTTTGTATCATCAGCAAATGTGTGCCGGGGGGCTGGTTTATATCAGACAGGGGGAGATTGGTGTCAGTGCTGTGGAGCTGGGTTTTATCAGACAGGCAGAGATTGGCGTCAGTGACTGTGGGGCTGGTTTATATCAGACAGCGGGAGATTGGCGTCAGTGACTGTGGGGCTGGTTTATATCAGACAGCGGGAGATTGGTGTCAGTGACTGTGGGTCTGGTTTATATCAGACAGGGGGAGATTGGTGTCAGTGACTGTGGGTCTGATTTATATCAGACGGGGAGATTGGTGTCAGTGTCTGTTGGTCTGGTTTATATCAGACAAGGGGAAATTGTTGCCAGTGTCTGTGGGGCTGGTTTATATCTGACAAGGGGAAATTGTTGTCAGTGTCTGTGGGGCTGGTTTACATCAGACAGGGGTAGATTGATGTCATTGACTCTGGTGCTTGTTTATATCAGTCAGGTGGAGATTGTTGTCTGTGTCTGTGGCGCTGGTGTATATCGGACAGAGGGAGATTGGTGTCAGTGTCTGGGGGGCTCGTTGATATCAGACAGGGGGAGATTGGTGTCATTGACTGTGGGGCTGGTTTATATCAGA
>NW_025181959.1:0-2518 GCF_004010195.1 Chiloscyllium plagiosum | reverse complement strand
GATACACCAGCCCACTCCATGTCACTGTCAGGGAACACTCCGTGCTTCACCAGCCCACACCATGTCACTGTCAGGGAGACACTCCGGGTTACACCAGCACAGCATGGCACGGTCAGGAGGACACTTGGGGCTACTCTAGACCACACCATGTCACTCTAAGGGGGTCACTCCGGGCTACATCAGCCCAAACAATGTTACCATCAGGGAGACACTCCGTGCTGCACCAGCCAACACCATATCACTGTTAGGGAGACATTCCGGTTTGCACCAGCAGACCGTGCCACTGTCAGGGGGACACTTGGGGCTACTCCAGACCATACCATGTCACTGTAAGGGGGAAACCCCGGACTACATAAGCCCACAGCATGTCACTGTCAGTGGGACACTCCGGGCTACATCAGCCCACACCATGTCACTGTCAGAGGGACACTGTGGGTTACACGAGCCCACACCATGCCACTGTCATGGGGACATTCCTGTTTTCACCAGCCCACATCATGTCAGGGTCAGAGGAACACCTCCGATTATACCAGCCCACACCATGACAATGTCGGAGGGACATTCCAGGTTACACCTGACCACGCCATTTCACTGTCAGAGGGACACTCCGGGCTACACCACCCCACACCATATCACGGTCAGAGGGATACTCTGCATTACACAGGCCCACATCATGTCATAATCAGGGGTACGCTCCGGGTAGACCAGCCCACACCATGTCACTGTCAGTGGATCACACCGGGCTACACCAGCCCACACCATGTCACTGTCAAGGGGACACTCTGCGCTATACCAGCCCACACCATGTCAATGTCAGGGGTACACACCGAGAATCACCAACCCACACCATGTCACTGTCAAGGGTCATTCCGGACTACACCAGTCCACACCATGTCAATGTCAGAGGGACACCCCTGGCTGCACCAGCACACACCATGACACTGTCAAGGGTACACTCCTGTTTTCACCAGCCCACACCATGTCAATGTCAGAGGGACACTCCAGGCTAACCCAGCGCACACCATGTCACTGACAGGGGTCCCTCCAGGCTGCACCAGCACACAGCATGACACTGTCAGGGGGACACTCCTGTTTTCACCAGCACACACCATGTCAATGTCAGAGGAACAGCCTGGTTTACACCAGCCCACACCATACCATTGTCAGAGGGACACTCCGGGTTACACCAGCCCATACCATGTCACTGTCAGAGCGACACTCTGGGCTGCACCAGCCCACACCATGTCATTTTCAGGGACACTCTCCAGAACCCACCAGCTCACACCATCTCATTGACATGGGCACTCTGCAGGCTACATCAGCCCACACCATGTCACTATCACAGGGACACTCTGGGATTCACCAACCCACACCATGTCACTGTCAGGGGTCACTCCGGGCTACACCATGCCACACCATGTCAATATCAGAGTGACAACCCTGGCTGCACCAGCCCACACTGTGTCACTGTTAAAGCGACACCCTGGTTTACACCAGCCCACACCATGCCTTTTTCAGAGGGACACTCCAGGCTAACCAAGCCCACACCATGTCACTGACAGGGGTCCCTCCGGGTTGCACCATCACACACCATGACACTGTCAGGGGGACACTCCTATTTTCACCAGCCCACACCATGTCACTGTCAGAGGAACAGCCTGATTTACACCAGCCCACACCATAGCATTGTCAGAGGGACGCCCGGGTTACACCAGCCCACACCATGTCACTGTCAGGGGCTCACTATGGTTTACACCATGCCACACCATGTCACTGTCAATGAGAGACACTCTGGGCTACGCCAGCCCATACCATGCCACTCTCAGAGGAACACTCGCATTCAACACCAGCCCATACCATGTCACTGTCAGAGCGCATGGTATTGGGGGTGAAGTACTAGATTGGATTGAAAATTGCTTGGCTAATAGGAAACAAAGGGAGGTGATAAACGGCTCCTTTTCGGAATGGCAGGCAATGACCAGGAGGGTACCGCAGGGATCCGTGTTGGGACTGCAGCTTTTTACAATATATGTTAATGATATAGAAGATGGTATCAGCAATAACATTAGCAAATTTGCTGATGATACAAAGCTGGGTGTCAGGGTGAAATCTGATGAGGATGTTAGGAGATTACAGGGTGACCTGGACAAGTTAAGTGAGTGGGCAGATGCATGGCAGATGCAGTTTAATGTGGATAAATGTATGGTTATCCACATTGGTGGCAAAAACAGGAAGGCAGACTACTACCTCAACGAAATCAATTTATATAAAGGGGCAGTACAGAGAGATCTGGGTGTTCTTGTACACCAGTCAATGAAGGCAAGCATGCAGGTAGTGAAGGAGGCTAATAGCATGCTGGCCTTCATTACAAGAGGAATTGAATATAGAAGCAAAGAGGTGCTTCTGCAGCTGTACAGGGCCCTGGTGAGACCACACCTGGAGTACTGTGTGCAGTTCTGGTCTCCAAATTTGAGAAAAGACATTATGGCTATTGAGGGAATGCAGCGTAGATTCACGA
>NW_025181958.1:0-2518 GCF_004010195.1 Chiloscyllium plagiosum | reverse complement strand
GATGTTTAAATCTACTTTTTCTGTCTCTGCAGCTACTGATCACTTTGAGCGTTGGAGTTGATGCTACAATGGCATAAAGCATTGCAAGAGGTCCCTTACTAATAGGAGACGGAAAACATCCAGTGACACAACCAGGATCCATGGAGACTGGCATCACTCACAGTCACTGCACAAACAGCTCCATTTAACCCTTTTCAGTATGGTTCTTTCAGTTCACAAAAACTACTGGACTGGACTGAACGTTGGCACCGTTGGCTATTGATCACTTTTCCCATCACCTATTGCTCTCGTGAAGTTAGTATTGAGGGAGAATGATGCACGTTTTCTTAACGCAGGCTAGATGATACTGGTGCGTTGTCAGTTTGCAATACTGTAACTGGCTGAACCTCCCACCACCACCACCACCCTCAAAAACCGCAGTCTACATGCTGTTAGCGTACAGACCTCTCCTCGACTAGAACAGGCACCATCCAAAATATTTACAGTGCATATATTTGCAGTCCAATGCATAGGAAACGTGAATTTGCCTGGTCATTCCTTTAATTGGTACAATAAGGCAATTTTGTATCTTCAACATTCAATGTGCTTCAGCACTTTACACACTTTATTAAGAACAAGTTTCTTCACATCCTCCTCATGGTAATATCATGCCAGGGTTTAGTATGCTGAGTGAACCTGTACACAATACATCTAACAGTTTCTCAACAAAACACTATCATTGGGAAAGATACATTTACTCTGGTACTTTAATCATTTTGCATGACTAGCCACATAGCATTTACTTCCTGCTGCGTAAAAAAACCTTTTTGTGACTTATGACCAAGCACATCAGGTCTGTTTCAACAAAAGCACTTCCCAATCTCTCACTCTTTAATGAACATAAATGCGGATGATGATATTTGTTTTTCATATCTGAAATATTTTAGATCTTGCGAAGAGCTATTGCCCAAAAACTGATCCTTCTGATACCCCAAAGCCTTCACTCCAGATAATTATACTACTCTTTCCATTCTCTCGATTATCCAACTTTTAATACATTCAGTGTATTCCACCCCTACCTACCCATGGATTCTAACATTCTCTACTCACCTGTGTTCAGTCATGTCAAATATCTGCTGAAAATTCAAATACTTCATTCCCACTGGTTCTCAATTGTCGATGTCACAACGGACAACCTCCAGAAAAATCCAGCAGTTTTATCAAAGATCAAGATCATTTCCCCTTCCTGAATCAAGATTGACTCTACCGAATCATGACATTATTTTCCAAGTGTCTAGTTGTCACATTCCTCACGAAAGATTCCAATGTTTTTTTCTCACAGCTTACATCAAGCTATCCACTGTTTAGTTTGCCGTTTGCTCTCTCCGTCCTGTTTTAAATATTTAGGTTTACAATCGCTGCTTTCCAGTCTGGAGGATCCTTTCCAGAATCTAACCAGCTTTGAAGAATAATCAGCAATTTTTTCACTGCCACCTCCACAATAATCTGGGATGTAGTTCATCAGATGCAGCAATATAGCAACCTTAAATTCAATGAGGTTTTGAAAGACGTACTTTTAGTAATTCTAATTTCCTGCTGTTCCTCATTTTCACCAGTCACTCTGTTCCCCTGTATTTCTGGAAGTTTCTTTCTGTATCTTCCTCAGGGAGATGGACACAATATATTGCTCTCAGTGGACAGAGGGGTTCTGTCAGCCAGTGAATATATCGGAGGACTGCACTCCGGTGACGATGGATATGTTAATCACGCCTGCCTGGAAAGTTCCAGAATTAATGAGTTTAATTCATGGTGAGCATCAGCACAGTCCTGTCACAGTATACTAAAGGAGGGGACACAGCTCAGTGACCACCTCAATTTTGAAACAAACTGGTTTCATACCTGACACCTGGTCCAGCTCAGACAAATGTCCCGGGAAATCCCAGGAGAGATAATGCACTGTCCTGCACCTCCCTATTTATAGTGCTTCCTTTCTGTGGAGCCTCACCTACATTTGTTTATCATGTTCCAGACACTCTGTAAATGCAGGGTATAGAGTGGGGTCACCAGACTCAGCAGCTGACAATACAAACCCGAGATAAGCCTCCCCAGAAAATCCACTGATTTTCCAATGACAGGAACAAGTCAATTCCCCACACAGAATATGCACGCGCTCAGTGTTGAAATTTATTTCTACTCCTGAGTTTCTCTTCCTGGCTGAGAAAGCCGTTGCATCTCTACAGAGTCCCACAGTAACAGTTTCTCTCTCCAAAGAAGCAGTTGACAATGTAACATTACCTTTCTCTATGTCTCAGCAACTAGAAGGGCAGCACCAATATTGCTAATGGATTTGATCATCACACTCAGAGAAGAGAGATACAGGGATCCAATTCACTTTAAACTGGGACAAATCTAAATGGACGCGATATTCAGGAATATGGGAAAACGGGGAAATGTGAGAATAACTTGCCATTTTGTTTTCCTTTCAGTTCATCATCAGCAATCCCTGTGCTCACTTTTCATTTATTTTCCTCTCTTTTTC
>NW_025181957.1:0-2518 GCF_004010195.1 Chiloscyllium plagiosum | reverse complement strand
AACATTCTCAGGCCACTGGATTATTCACACACATTACTGACCATCTTCAGGACACACTAGTATTCACACACAATATACAATATTCCCAGCCCACAGCATTATTCACACACAGTATTTATTGGAACACGGCCACAGGATTAATGAACACACTATCTTAACCATTTACATGGTCACAGAATTACTTCCACACAATATTAACTATCTTCAAGAAACAGGATTGTTCACACACAGTATTGAACATCCTGAGACCACAGGAGTATTCACACACTGTATTGACCATTCTCAGGCCACAGGATGATTCCCACACAGTATTGACCATTCTCAGGCCGCAGGATTATTCACACATAGTATTGACCAGCATACGGACACAGGATTAATGAACACACTGTCTTGACCATTTACAGGTCACAGAAATATTCGCACCCAGTATTGACCATCCTCAAGCCACAGGATTGTTCAGACTCAGTATTGACCGTCCTCAGACCACAGAATTATTCTCTCACAGTATTGACCATCCTCAGGCCACAGGATTGTTCACACACAGTATTGCCCATTCTCAGGCCACAGGAGTAATCACACACGCTATTGACTATCCTCAGGGCACATGATTATTTTCACACTGTATTGACCATCATCAGGCTACAGGAATTTTAACTCACAGTAGTGACAATTCTCAAATTACAGTATTGTTCACACAGAGTATTGGCAATTCACAGGCCAGAGCCTAATGCATACATGGTATTGACCATCCTCAGGCCAAAGGATTATTCACACACAGTATTGACGAGTCACAGGCCACAGGATTATTCCCATACATTATTGACTATTCTAAAGCCACAGGATTATTCACACACAGTATGGCTGTCCTCAGGCAATGTAATCTTTCACACAATGTATGGAGCATTCTCAGGCCACAGGATTATTCCCTCACTGTATTGAATATCCTCGGGCAGCAGAATATTTGACACACACAGTATTGACTATCCTTCGGCCCAACGGTTATTCCCACACAGTATTGACCACCATACGGCCACAGTATTAATGAACGCACGGTCTTCATCATTTACACATCACATGATTATTTCCACGCAGTATTAACGATTCTCAGGCCACAGCAATATTCACACACAGTATTGACCATTCACAGGGCAGAGGAGTATTCACACACAGTATTGACTAGCACACGGCCACAGGGTTAATGAACACACTGTCTTGTTCATTTACACGTCACTGGATTATTCCCACACAGTACTGACGATTCTCAGGCCACAGCAATATTCACACACAGTATTGACCATTCACAGGGCACAGGTTTATTCACACACAGCATTGACTAGCACATGGCCACAGGATAAATGAATACTCTGTCCTCAACATTTACTGGTCACAGGATTATTCCCACATAGTATTGAGCCTCCCGAAGTCACAGGATTATTTACACACAGTATTGACCATCCTCAGGCCATGAATTATCCACACAACGTATTGACAATCCTCAAACCACAGGATTTTTCCTACACAGTATTGATCATCCTTAGGCAACAGGATTATTCTCACACTATATTGACCATTCTCAGGCCACAGGATTATTAATAAATGGTATAGAACAACCTCAGGCAACACGATTGTTCACACACTGTATTGACCATCCTCAGGCCAAGGGTTATTCACGCACAGTATTGACCATCCTCAGGACACAGTATTATTTGCAAACAATATTGACCATGCACAGGCCACAAATTTTTAACACATGGTATTGACCATCCACAGCCCACATGATTATTATCACACAGCATTGACCATCCACAGCCCACAAGATTATTATCACACAGCATTGACCATCCACAGGCCACATCATCATTCACATTGCCCATCCTTAGGCAAAGGGCTATTCGCACACAGTATTGACCATCCTTCGGCCAAGGGTTACTCACACACAATATTTACGATTCACGGGCCATAGGATTATTCACACACAGTATTGACTGCCCTCAGTCCACAGGATAGTTTACACACTGTATTGAGCATACACACGGTACTGAACATTCACAGTGCACAGGATTATTCTCACACTGCATTGACAATGCACAGTCCAAAGGATTATTCGCACAGTATTGACCATCCTCCGTCCACAGGATTGCTCATACACAGTATTTACCATCCTAAAACCATAGGATTATTCACAGAGTATTGACCATTCACAGTCCACAGCAATATGCACACATACCATTGACCATTCACAGGGCACAGGATTATTCACACCCAGTATTGAACAACCTCAGGCAACAGGATTAATTACATACAGTTCTGACCATCCTCAGGCCACAGGATTGTTCACACATAGTATTGATCATCCTCAGGCCAAGGGGTTTTCACACACGGTATTTACGATTCACAGGCCACAGGATTAATGAACTCAGTGTCTTGACAACTTACAGGCCACAAGATTATTCATACACAGTATTTACCATCCTCCGTCCAAAGAATTACTCATACACAGTATTGATCATCCTCAGGC
>NW_025181956.1:0-2518 GCF_004010195.1 Chiloscyllium plagiosum | reverse complement strand
AGCAGATTATGAGGTGAGGTGAACTATCCTGCACGTTTGATTTAATTAGCAGAAGAGTTCAAGCTGTATTCTAACAGTTTGGGTGCTTGACCAGGATTTGAATCGATTTAGATGGATCAAGTCTGAGATTTGCACAGATATGGGGTAGAAAAAATCCCAGCAGATTTAAACAGTTGTCGATTAGCGTCCTCGATCTTTAAATAAAACGCAGGTGAGACAATTTGTTTAATTTCAATGACTGGTGTTTGCTTAAATTAAAAGTGAGAAAAATGGCTCTGAGAGTTGCGAAAGAGGTCCTTTGTGTGAAGAAGATTCCCAAATTTGCCAAGATAGTGTAGAAGGACAGAAAAAGACCATTTGTTTAGAATCAGCAAATAGGATAGAATTAGGTTTGACCAAGGACAAAAGTAAAGGTGAAATTGTTGAGAGTTACTCAACCACTGAGGGGTATCAGAGCAACAGACAAGTACAGTAGACTTAGAAAAAGCTTAAATTACAATTGAGGAAAATGAAGTCAACATATAAACAAAGAGACAAAGAAAAAGAGTTAGAGAAGAAAGAGAGAGTGGAAAAAGAAAGAGAGAGAAGGTACTTAGCTGAGCAAAGACAGAGAGAAGAAAGGGAGAGAGAAAAAGGGAGAAAAGAAAAAGGAGAGAGAATTTGAAGGTCAGAATGTGACTTAGTCAGGTAGTTCAAGTTAACAAGATGGAGATGAAGAGAGAAGGCAGTGATATTTAAATATATTAAAACTGCTACATTTTGATGTGAAAGATGTCGAAAATGTCTTTATTCCTTTTGAAACATTGGCCAGACATATAGAGTGGTCAGAGGACTTGTGAGTAATGCTGGTTCAGACTTAGCTGGTAGGCAGAGCTAGTGAGGAATTTGCCGTGCTGTCAGATGAGGGGGCAAGAGATTATGAAGAAGTCAAACAGGCTGTTTTGAGTGCTTATAAACAGGTACCAGAAGCATATAAACAGCGGCTCAGAAACATAAAGAAGGAACCAAGTCAGACATATGTTGAGAAGGAAAAAGGTAAATGTGGTAACTTTGACAGATAGGTATGGACCTTCAAAATAGCTCTATGAGAGATTATTCTGCTGGATAAGTTTAAAAACTCACCTCCAGATGTGATCATAATTCATGTGGTCGAACAGAAAGTTCAGGAAGTGCGAAGAGCAACAGAGATGGCAGATGAATACACATTGGTGTATAAGTCACAGTTTCTGGCAAGAATTTCACCCTGTGAGGGACAAAAGTTGGGAGAAGAAGAAATGCTACACTAACAAAGAGTAGAGAATGCCGGGAAATGTTTACCACAGGTTAAAAAACAAGACCAAGAGGGTGGAAAGGAGGTGAAAGGACTCAGATGTTTTCACTTAACAGCGTGGGACACACAAAACTACAGTGACAGTGGTTTCCGAAGGACACTGAGAAAAGGAGTTTTCACCACCAGAAGGTGGGACACGTACAATCACAGTGCTGCTGGTTAAAGGGAGGCACTGGGGGAAAAGATTTGATTGTGGAGGTCCCCTCCTGAGAACTAAATGTGGAAACCAGTTATTGCTAACCATAATAGATGTGTCTGCAAGATTTCTGGAGGCAAATCCATTACGGGGTATTACATCAAAAGGGTGGAAGAGGAGTTAGTAGCTTTCTTCACGTGGTATGGGTGATGCAGTCATACCACGGGTCTAAATTTACTTCTAGGCTGTTGAAGAAAGTCATGGATAGCTCAGGTAGCGAGAAATTTAAATCGTGTGAAACATCCTGAATCCCAGTGAGCTTTAGATTAGATTCAATTCCCTGCAGAGTGGAAACAGGCCCTTCAGCCCAAAAAGTCCACACCGACCCTCCGAAGAGTAACCCACCCAGACCCATTTCCCTCTGACTAATGCAGGTAACACTGCGGGCAATTTAGCATGGCCAATTCACCTGACATTCACATCTTTGAAGCAAACCCACGCAGACGCAGGGAGTATGTGCAAACTCCACACAGACAGTCACCCAAGGTAGGAATAAAACCTGGGACCCTAGTGCTGTGAGGCAGAAGTGCTAACCACTGAGCCACTGTGCCACCCCTTTAGGAAGGTGGCATCAGACCCCGACGAACATGTTGAGAGCATACTCTCAGGATTACCCGAATGATGGGGAGAATGGTATTCCATTCATATTGTTTGCCATTTTGAGTTAGTATGCAGACACGAAGTGAGAGGCCCTTTGAAATTAATTAAAGAGAAATTGACAGGACAAAAGTCAGAGATCTCGCATTTGGATTATGTATCAGATGTGAGGGAGAGATTAATTCGAGTAGGTGAGTTAGCTAAACAGCACCTAAAGAGTGCACATTATAGAATGACAAAGGGTCAGTTAGACTCGAAAGGTCAGCTCTTTTCTCTGCTGCCAGACCTGCTGAGATTTTCCACTGAGATTTGGATGTTTTCCTGAGGGCATGACATATTAGTATTATTACCAGTGATAGGACATCCCTTCAAAGCCAGGTTTAGTGGTCCCTAGC
>NW_025181955.1:1336-2518 GCF_004010195.1 Chiloscyllium plagiosum | reverse complement strand
CCTAAAGATGGAGAGATTTTAGGATTTACACAGAGGTGTCAGGATGGGAATAAGCAGCTCTACCTCAACAATTGGAGATGTACAGTAAGGGGGCTCCTGATTGGATGTAGAACACTAAAGCAAGGCTCAGGGCGCAAAGCTTTGGAGAAAATTGGGAGGATCAGGATAGAAGGGTAAATTCACTGACGGCAGGAAAAACTATTTTGAATATTATTTTGTTTAGCAGTAAATGTTTGGGAGTTGAGTTCAATTGATACAAAAGCTCCAATTCCTCTCAAGAGGAAGAAGGCAGCTTATGTTATGATGTAATGTGAAGACTCAGTTAGGGCCCTTGAGAGTCACAACTTAGCAAGGAAAGACCTAAAGAGAGAGCTAAGAAGAGCCAAGAGGGAACATGAGAAGTCATTGGCGGATAGGATCAAGGAAAACCTTAAGACTTTCTATAGGGATATCAGGAATAAAATAATGACTAGAGTAAGATTAAGGCCAATCAAACAAATTAGTGGGAAGTTGTGCGTGGAGTCAGAGGAGAAAGGGGAAACGCTAAATGAATATTTTTCATCAGTATTCACACTAGAAAAAAACAATGCAAAATATAGGCTACTAGACTTAGATAGGGTTGAGGTTCACAAGGAGGAGGAGATATTAGCAATTCTGGAAAGTGTGAAAATAGATAAGTCCCCTGGGCCGGATGGGATTTATCCTAGGATTCTCTGGGAAGCCAGGAAAGAGATTGCCGAGCCTTTGGCTTTGATCTTTATGTCGTCATTGTCTACAGGAATAGTGCCAGAAGACTGGAGGATAGCAAATGTTGTCCTCTTGTTCAATAAGGGGAGTAGAAACACCTAAAACTTGCGTCCACACCTCCTCCCTCACCTCTATCCAAGGCCCTAAAGGAGCTTTCCACATCCACTAATATCATTTATTGTATCCGTTGCTCCCGATGCGGTCTCCTCTACATTGGGGAGACTGGGCACCTCCTAGCAGAGCCCTTTAGGGAACATCTCTGGGACACCCGCACCAATCAACCACACCGCCCCGTGGCCCAACATTTCAACTCCCCCTCCCACTCTGCCGAGGACATGGAGGTCCTGGGCCTCCTTCACCGCCGCTCCCTCACCACCAGACACCTGGAGGAAGAACGCCTCATCTTCCGCCTCGGAACAATTCAACCCCAGGGCA
>NW_025181955.1:0-1203 GCF_004010195.1 Chiloscyllium plagiosum | reverse complement strand
TTGCCCGAAACTTCGATTTTGCTGCTCGTTGGATGCTGCCTGAACTGCTGTGCTCTTCCAGCACCACTGATCCAGAATCTGGTTTCCAGCATCTGCAGTCATTGTTTTTACCCTGGTAATTATAGACCAGTGAGTCTTACTTCGGTTGTGGGTAAAATATTGGAAAGGGTTATAAGAGATAGGATTTATAATCATCTAGAAAGGAATAAGTTGATTAGGGATAGTCAGCACTGTTTTGTGAAGGGTAGGTCGTGCCTCATAAACCTTACTGAGTTCTTTAAGATGGTGACCAAACAGGTGGATGAGGATAGAGCGTTGTGTTTTGAAATTTCCATCATGGGAATTATGAAATTTCTTGTTTTTCGTGATTTTTCTTCTGTAAATCTCTGTGATGAGTTCTTGAGTGCAGGAGGGTTCACAATATTCTAAAGATGAAAATATTGTGCTTTATACTGGGAAAGTAAAAAGATCAAGGGAGTACTAAACAGTACCTTCGCAGCAGATTCTCTCAGTCTTGCTGAGGCAGTACGTTTGGTATTTCTTTGATCAAAAATATTCGAAAAAGAATCAGCAGCAATACCCATTGACTATCGTGCTGATAATCTCATGATGGGATAATGTATATTAAACAAAACGCATATGTAGTGGTTGTAATAAGGTCAGTCGGGTGGACCTCGTAGAATTTGAGTTCCCTGATTGGGGCTGTTAATCTGGTCCAGTCAGGGAGCCCTGGCTGACAGATAAGAACAGGAGTGTCCGAGGTTCTGTTCACTCTGAGAGCTGGTTCTGAGGGTACTGTATCGGCTTAAAGGATTCTACACATGTAAATCAAAGGTGACTTAATGATGGGGTACCAGCCTCTGTGGAGTTATTTCAGCAGAAATGAGACAAAACTGAGGATTGATATTGCAGCAGAGAACAGAGAAGTCTCTAAACTGAAATGGGTGGATAGGAACAGTCAGCTATCTGACGATTTGACAAAGAAAGGAGAAATCCATTAGAAACTGTTGGAATTATTGGAGACCGAATAATTGGAACTTAATGAACAGACAAGAATGGGAATACAATTAGATTAGATTAGATTACTTACAGTGTGGAAACAGGCCCTTCGGCCCAACAAGTCCACACCGCCCCGCCGAAGCGCAACCTACTCATACCCCTGCATTTACTCCTTACCTAACACTACGGGCAATTGAGCATGGC
>NW_025181954.1:0-2518 GCF_004010195.1 Chiloscyllium plagiosum | reverse complement strand
CCACTCGACTTCACGGTGGGATTATCTCCCCAAATCCAACATTTACGGCATTTTTCAACAAAAATAAGTTAAGGCAATACCTCGATCATTTTATGAAGGTCACGTTTTAAGATCGGACAGATGGCATCCCTGATTTGGAGATCTACCCCACCGCTTCTACAACTAGGAGTGCTGTACAAAATTCAAATCTTCCTGTATATTCAATTCCCAGCATCAGTCAAAATGTCACCATGCCTCTCTAAGTTCAATTAATCATATACTTTTGCCTCAATGGATGCATTCGAACCCTCCATCTTGTCTGAGTTTACAACACACATTGAGGTGGATGGCCTATCATTCAGATTTTGAAGCTATTATTTCCTGCTAAATCGTCAACTTGATTCCTCATATTGACTGGTCAGGAAACAATCTGACTTCGCCATACTCATAGAATCAGACCTGATGAATAATGTATCATATGCCCGATCATCATTCCTAGGTATACTCTGTCCCACTGGAAGGACAGACCCACCAGTGGCGGGAGAACCGCGGATGTTTGATTGTTGCTCTGTCGCCATACTGCAACTAGACCATAGTGGATGCTCACTGATAAGAGAGAGAAGCGACTGGTGGTGGTTTACCCTGTGGACCAACTGGACACAGGTAAGAGTGAAGGTTTAGAAGAAGAGTCTTCCATGTTAATTTTAAACCTCCGATGAAACTGAACGCAAACTGTTGCTATCACATTGCACTGTAAACTAACAATTCAGCCAAATGATCTAAACCAATTCCCACACCGTGGTATGCAGGAAGAAAATGAGTTACCCTGGAATCCCCTAAAAATTGGTTCTAGAACCCGAGAAAACTCATGATAACTGATCTAATATTTCCAAGGAAATCGCATGATGATGGACATCT
Organism: Chiloscyllium plagiosum; assembly: GCF_004010195.1. Classification (NCBI taxonomy): domain Eukaryota; kingdom Metazoa; phylum Chordata; class Chondrichthyes; order Orectolobiformes; family Hemiscylliidae; genus Chiloscyllium; species Chiloscyllium plagiosum. The sequence continues at coordinate 1,621 of NW_025181954.1, read as the reverse complement.
ACTGCCGTCCACAGAACCCCTCAGTTATAAGTCAGTTATCATACTGAAAATTAATCAGTGGAAGCACTGAGGTTGACAAGGACACAGAAGGTATTCTGGTTGTGGTACGTCAATGTCCATCACCATGAGTGTGTCCACTTACTCAGCAGGGCGAGGCCTCAAATGTAGAGCATCCAGACTGTGGGAAGTGATGGGTGAACCAACAAGACGGGAAAATAAACTTTCACCAAACGACTTGACGCAGATGGATCTGACCTGAACATCAACTGTAGGAACACCCAATGCACAGTTCTGGTGAAGGGAAAGTCTGAACCTCATATTGAATATAACACCCACTGTGTTATGTGGCACTTCCAGCTGCGAAGTGCGACATAGTTTGAAAGGACTGAGCAAAGGGAACTGGACATCCATGAGGCACTGTGACCATTCAGCAGCTGCAGTATCAATGATCTTTCCACCATCGTAAGGTCAGAAGTGGGCTGTTCACTGATGGTCCCGCATTGTTTCGCACCAACGACAACGTCACCTGTACTGAAGCAGTCCATTCAGTTCATCAAGAGTGTTAAACAGAACATAATGAGTCCATTCAGCCATTCAAGGCCGGGACTCAGAACTTGGAACAGATCTTTAAATCGCTCAAGCCTGTTACATAGGAAATACATGAGAACATTCATCCTTTCAATGCTCCTCCACAGAAATACGGGGAGGACTGTTTACTGTCCTGGAAGCAGGGATAATTTGAGGATAAGTTAGTTCTTAGTAACTGAAGCGAAATTAACGACTGCAGTAAAAATCGACCAGTGCTGAGTCCACAACTGTCTGCAAACTATATCAACGATACAGTTAAATAGTAAAAATGTACTCTAACTAAATTTGTCATTGGCTCTCAGATAGGCAGAAATCTAGACACCAGAGGAGTTAGAGTGTATGTAAATAAATATGCAATGGACAACAATTTGACAGATGAAATATGAAGTGGGCAACTGAGAACATGTGATTCATTTCAAGGATAAATTCTGTATCTTCTGTAGCTGGAAGAGATTGCAGGACGTTTTGATATAGTGTGCACTGAAGGGTTCACTCTGACCCGTTCAGACATCGGAAGTGTTGGCCCATCTCCTTGATTGTCTGCTGTTTGATTTTCCCAGTGATCCCATTGCTCGCAGCACACTTCGGATATTTTGAGGTAGGTAGTTTAGGGTGAGGAGATGGAGTGTTTTGAGGAATGTATTAATGGTCGGTATTTATCTGAGAGGCCATCCTTTCTTTCCACATGGATGACTACTTCTGAAAAAAGAGGATGTTAACTGTTTCCGGGACAGTGCATATTCACCAACATGATGTACTGTGGATCGTAACACTTTAGCATTAATGGAGTGAGAGACGAAGGGTCCAATGACAAGAGTAAGAACATTAAATAAAAGCATTCACACACCAGCGGAAATGCTTAGTCATAGGCCTTTCTCAATCGACTTCACAGAACCAGCCCAGATACCATAAACCTCGAGAAGAAGTCGGCTCTGCTTTGTCCAAGTCGCAATCTGCTCAGAATGGATATCTGTGCAGACCACAGCAGTGCTTTGATCTATAAAAGAGGACTAGATATCTATCCAGCTCTGGT
>NW_025181953.1:0-2518 GCF_004010195.1 Chiloscyllium plagiosum | reverse complement strand
CTTTCTCAGTTACACCCTCCCTGTACAGATGAGTTTTCATTGTTACAGCCTCCCTGAACAGATGAGTTTTCTCAGTTACAGCCTCCCTGTACAGATGGGTGTTCTCAGTTACAGCCTCCCTCTACAGATGATCTTTCTCAGTTACATCCTCTTGTACAGATGAGCTTTCTCAGTTATACCCTCCCTGTACAGATGAACTTTTTCAGTTACATCCTATTGTACAGATGAGCTTTCTCAGTTACATCCTCCCTGTACAGTTGAACTTTCTCAGTTACACCCTCCATGTACAGATGAGCTTTTTCAGTTATAGCCTCCCTGTACAGGTGCACTTTCTCAGTTACATCCCCCTGTACAGATGAGCTTTCACAGTTACATCCTCCCTGTACAGTTGAGCTTTCTCAGTTACATCCTCCCTGTACAGATTCACTTTCTCAGTTACAGCCTCTGTGTACAGATGAGCTTTCTCAGTTACATCCTCCCTGTACAGATGAGCTTTCCCAGTTACACCCTTCCTGTTCAGATGAACCTTCTCAGTTACACCCTCCCTGTACAGATGAGCTTTCTCAGTTACATCCCTCTGTACATACGAGCTTTCTCTGTTACACCCTTCATGTACAGACGAGCTTTCTCAGTAACACCCTCTCTGTGCAGATGAGCTTTCTCAGTTACATCTTCCCTGTACAGATGAGCTTTCTCATTTACACCCTCCCTGTCCAGGGGTGTTTTCTCAGTTACATCCTCCCTGTACAGATGAGTTTTCTCAGTTACATCCCCTTGTACAGATGAGCTTTCTCAGTTACACTCTCCCTGTACAGGTGATATTTCTCAGTTACAGCGTTCCTGTTCAAATTAGCTTTCTCAGTTACACCCTCCCTGTACAGATGAGATTCCTCAGTAATACCATCCCTGTACAGATGAGCCTTCTCAGTTCCATCCTCTGTGCACAGATGTGCTTTCTCAGTTACACCCTCCATGTACAGATGAGCTTTCATGGTTACATCCTCCATGTACAGATGAACTTTCTCAGTTACAGCCTGCCTGTACTGATGAGCTTTCTCAGTTACACACTTGCTCTAGAGATGAGCTTTCTCAGTTATATCCTCCCTGTAGAGTTGAGCTTTCTCAGTGACAGCCTCCCTGTACAGATGAGTGTTCTTAGTTACAGCCTCCCTGTACAGATGAGTTTTCTCAGTTACAGCCGTTCTGTACAGATTATCTTTCTCAGTTACACCCTCCCTGTACAGATTATCTTTCTCAGTTACACCCTCCCTGTACAGATGAGTTTTCTCAGTTACACCCTCCCTCTGCAGATGAGCTTTCTCAGTTACATCCCCTTGTACAGATGAGCTTTCTCAGTTACATTCTCACTGTACAGATGAGCTTTCTCAGTTACAGCCTCCCTGTACAGATGCACTTTCTCAGTTACATCCTCCTGTACAGACGAGCTTTCTCAGTTACACCCGCCCTGTACAGATGCACTTTCTCAGTTACAACCTCCCTAAACAGATTAGCTTTCTCAGTTACATCCTTCCTGTACAGATGAGCTTTCTCACTGTACAGATGCACTTTCTCAGTTACATCCTCCTGTACAGACGAGCTTTCTCAGTTACACCCGCCCTGTCCAGATGAGCTTTCTCAGTTACAACCTCCATTTACAGATTAGCTTTCTCAGTTACAGCCTCCATCTACAGATTAGCTTTCTCAGTTACATCCTTCCTGTACAGATGAGCTTTCTCAGTTACAGCCTCACTTTACAGATGAGCTTTCTTAGTTACATCCCCTTGTACAGATGAGCTTTCCCAGTTACATTCTCCCTATACAGCTGACCTTTCTCAGTTACAGTCTCCCTGTGCAGATGAGCCTTCTCAGTTACAGCCTCCCTGTACAGATGTGCTTTCTCATTTACACCCTCCATGTACAGATATGTTTTCTCAGTTACAGCCTCCCTGTACAGATGAGCTTTCTCAGTTACATCCCCATGTACAGAGGAGCTTTCTCAGTTACACCATCGCGGTACAAATGAGCTTTCTCAGTTACATCCTCTCTGCACAGATGAGCTTTCTCAGTTACACCCTCCCTGTACAGATTAGCTTTCTCGGTTACACCCTTCATGTACAGATGAACTTTCTCAGTTACAGCGTGCCTGTACTGATGAGCTTTCTCAGTTACACCCTTGCTGTAGAGATGAGCTTTCTCAGTTATATCCTCCCTTTAGAGATGAGCGTTCTCTGTTACAGCCTCCCTGTACAGATGCACTTTCTCAGTTACATACCCTTGTACAGATGAACTTTCTCAGTTACACCATTCTTGTAGAGATAAGCTTTCTCAGTTACACCCTCCATGTACAGATGAGCTTTCTCAGTTACACCCTCCATTTACAGATGAACTTTCTCAGTTACAGCGTGCCTGTACAGATGAGCTTTCTCAGTTACACCCTTCTTGTAGGGATGAACTTTCTCAGTTACATCCTCGCTGTACAGATGTGCTTTCTCAGTTACATCCCCCTGTACAGATGGGC
>NW_025181952.1:1975-2518 GCF_004010195.1 Chiloscyllium plagiosum | reverse complement strand
ACCTTGTTCAGCTGTGGAAGTGGGAAAAGAAATTATAAATTGTGTTTAATGTAGATAAGTATGAGGTCTTGCATTTTGGGAAGTTAAATCAAGGTAGGAGTTTCATGGTGAATGGTAAGGCCTTAAGGACTGTAGTGGAACAGTGGGATCTCGGAGTTCAGGTGCACAGTTCTCTGAAAGTTGAGTCACAGTTAGACAGGGCAGTGAAGCAGGCTTTTGGCACACTGGCCGTCATCAGTCAGGGCACTGGGTGTAGAAGTTGGGAAGTTATGTTTCAATTGTACATGACGTTGGTGAGGCTGCACTTGGAATATTGTGTTCAGGTTTGGTCACCTTGATATGTGAAGGGGATTATTAAACTGGAAAGAGTGCAGAATAAATTTACAAGGATGTTGCCAGGTTTCAACATCTGAGCTTTTGGGTGAGGTTGGACAAGCTCGGACATTTTTCTTAAGAGTGTTGGAGACTAAAGGGGAATCTTTTAGAAGTGTATAAGATCTTGAGAGACATGGATAGGGTGAATGCACTCAGTCTTTGTCCCAG
>NW_025181952.1:0-1919 GCF_004010195.1 Chiloscyllium plagiosum | reverse complement strand
AGCTGCCAGTGGAAGTGATTGAGGCGGGTACATTAACAACATTTAAAAGGCATTTGGACAAAAACACAGATAGTATGTAATTTGAAGGATATGGGCCAAGTGCAGGGAAATGGGGTTAGTGTGGATGGACATTTTGGTCAGCACGGTCCAGATTGAGCCAAAGGGCCTGTCTCTGTGCTGTAGGACTCGATGACTCTATGACTCTATAATTCCATATGTTTCCATGTTTATGAACAGTCTGTCAAACATAGAAACAAAGGAACTAGGAGCAGGAGCAGGCCATTCAGCCCTTCAAGTGGGCTCTGCCAGTCAATATGACTATGGCTGATCATCCAACTTAGTCCCCTGTTCCCACATTTTCTCCGTAACCTTTAATCCCTTTAGCCCTAAGATCTATACCTGTCGCCTTCTTGAAAACATTTAATGTTTTGGGCTCGACTGCTTTCTGTGACAGAATATTCCACGAGCTTCCTACTCTCTGGCTAAAGAAATGTCTCCTCATCGCAGTCCAAAATGGCCTTTCCCTTTTCTTTAAACTGTAATTCCTGGTTCTGGACTTTCCAGTCATCAGGAACATAATTCCTGTGTTTTCTGGTCTTGTCCTGTTAGGATTTTACAGGTTTCAATGTGATTCGTCTCAAATTTCTAAACTCCAGTGAATATAGTCCTAACTGATCCAGTTTCTCATCAGATCTAAGTGCTGTCATCCCAGGAATCAATGTGGTAAACCTTCGCTGCCCTCCCTCCAGAGCCAGAACATCCTTCCTCAGATAAGGAGACCAAAACTGCAAACAACAGAATCATAAAATCACACAGTACAGAAGAGGCCCTTCAGTCCTTTAACTGTGTACCAGCCAAACTACACTAAACCTACACCAGTCCCACTTTCCAACATGAGGCCCATAGCTTGAACGTTATGATATTTAAACTGCTCACCCAAGTACTTTTTAAAGTTTGTGAGGTTTCCCACCTCAACTACCCTCCCAGGCTGTGCATTCCAGACCCCCACCACCCTCTGGGTAAAAATCACTTTCCTCAAAACATCTTGAAACCTGCTATCTTTGACATTGAATGTGAGCCAACTTGCTATTGACCCTCCCAAGAAGGAGAACAGCTGCTTTCTCTCCTCCCTGTCCATTCCCCTCATAACCTAATACACCTCTATCAGGTCCCCCCTCCACCTTCTCTGCTCTGAAGAAAACAATACGAGCTGATCCAATTTCTCTTCATCACTGAGAGGTTCCATCCCACACAACATCCTGGTGATTCCTGTCTGCACCCCGTCCAGTGCAATCACCTCCTTCCTACAGTGTGGTGATCTGAACTGCACACAGTCCTCCAGCTGTGGCCTAACCAATGTTCTGCTTAACTGCAGCATATCCTCCTGCTTTTATAACCAACACCTGACATGACAAAGGCAAGTGTCCCCTGTGCCTTCATAACTGCTCTGTTAACCTGTCTTGCCACATTCAGGGATCAGTGGAGAAGCACCCCAAGATCACTCTGTTCCTTTGAGTTTCCTCAGTTCAAAGAACAAAGAGCAAAGAAAATTACAGCACAAGAACTGGCCCTTCGGCCCTACTAGCCTGCACTGGTCCATATCCTCCATCTAAACCTGTCATCAATTTTCCAAGGGTCTGTCTCCCTTTGCTCCCTGCCCATCCATGTATCTATCTAGATATCTTAAATGATGCTATTGTGCCTGCCTCTACCACATCCACTGGCAACATGTTCCAGGACCAATCACCCTTTCCATGCATATCTCCCTTAAATGTTTCCACTCTCACCTTGAACTCATGACCGAGTAATTGAGTCCCCCACTCTGGGAAAAAGCTTTTTGCTATCCACCCTGTCTCTACCTCTCATCATTTTGTAGACCCCAATAAGGTCCCCCCTCAACGTTCGACTTTCTAATGAAA
>NW_025181951.1:0-2518 GCF_004010195.1 Chiloscyllium plagiosum | reverse complement strand
CGGTGAGAGAGAGCAGGGAGAGAGAGTGTGAGGAGAGAAAGAGTGTGGAGAGAGAGAATAGGGTGAGAGTGTGGAGAGGGAGAAAGATGCAAGGATGGTGTAGGAGGGAGGGCTTCAGGTATTTGTCAATTGGACTGCATTCTGGGGAAGGTGGGACCTGTACAAGCAGGACGGGTTGCACCTGAACCAGAAGGGCACCAATATCCTGGGGGGTAGGTTTGCTAGCTATCTTCGGGGGGGTTTAAACTAATTTGGCAGGGGGATGGGATCCGGACTTGTAGTCCGGCAAGTAGGCTAGCTGTTTGTCAGGATGTCCAAGTGTGTGGGGAGGCTGTGAAGAAGGTAGCACTGACAGGGAATGCTTGCGGACACAGAGGTGGGTTCAAGTGCGTATACTTCAATGCAAGGAGTATCAGAAATAAGGTAGGTGAACTTAAGGCGTGGATAGGTACTTGGGACTACGATGTTGTGGCCATCACGGAAACGTGGATAGAAGAGGGACAGGAATGGTTGTTGGTAGTTCCTGGTTACAGATGTTTCAGTAAGATTAGGGAGGATGGTAAAAAAGGAGGGAGGTGGCGTTGCTAATTAGAAATGGTATAACGGCTGCAGAAAGGCAGTTCGAGGGGGATCTGCCTTCAGAGGCAGTATGGGCTGAGGTCAGAAATAGGAAAGGTGCAGTCACCTTGTTGGGTGTTTACTATAGGCCCCCCAGTAGCAGCTGAGATGTGGAGAAACAGATTGGGAAACAGATTTTGGAAAAGTGCAGAAGCCACAGGGTAGGAGTCATGGGCGATTTCAACTTTCCAAATATTGATTGGAAGCTCTTTAGATCAAATAGATTGGATGGGGCGGTGTTTGTGCAGTGTGTCCAGGAAGCTTTTCTACAGTATGTAGATTGTCCGACCAGGGGGAGGCCATTTTGGATTTGATACTCGGTAATGAACCGGGACAAGTGATGGGCTTGTTAGTGGGTGAACATTTTGGTGATGGTGACCTCAATTCTGTGACTTTCACCTTGGTTATGGAGAGAGATAGGTGCGTGCAACAGGGAAGGTTTTACAATTGGGTGAAGGGTAATTACGATGCTGTAAGACAGGATCTGAGGAGCATAAGTTGGGAGCATAGGCTGTCGGGGAAGGATGTCGTGGAAATGTGGAACTTTTTCAAGGAACAGATACGACGTGTCCTTGATATGTATGTACCGGTCAGGCAGGAAAGAAATGGTCATGTGAGGGAACCTTGGTTGACGAGGGAGGTTGAATGTCTAGTAAAGAGGAAGAAGGAGACTTCCATAAGGCTGAGGAAACAGGGTTCAGACAGAGCAGTGGAGGGATACAGGATAGCCAGAAGGGACCTGAAGAAAGGGATTAGGAGAGCCAATAGAGGGCATGAAAATTCTCTGGCGGATAGGATCAAGGATAACCCAAAGGCATTTTATGCGTATGTGAGAAACATGAGAATGACGAGAACGAGGGTAGGTCCAATCAAGGACAGTAGTGGGAGACTGTGTATTGAGTCGGAAGAGATAGGAGAGGTCTTGAATGAGTACTTTTCTTCAGTATTTACGAATGAGAGGAACCGTATTGTTGAAGAGGAGAGTGTGAAAAGGACTGGTAAGCTAGAGGAGATACATGTCAGGAAGGAAGATGTGTTGGACATTTTGAACAACTTGAGGATAGGCAAGTCCCCCGGGCCTGATGGGATGTATCCTAGGATTATGTGGGAAGCAAGAGAGGAAATTGCAGTCCCGTTGGCCATGATCTTTTCATCTTCACTGTCAACGGGGGTGGTACCAGGGGATTGGAGAGTGGCGAAAGTTGTGCCCCTGTTCAAAAAAGGGAATCGGGATAACCGCGGGAATTACAGGCCAGTTAGTCTTACTTCGGTGGTAGGTAAAGTAATGGAAAGGGTACTGAGGGATGGGATTTATGAGTATCTGGAAAGGCACTGCTTAATTAGGGACAGCCAGCACGGATTTGTGAAGGGTAGGTCTTGCCTTACAAGTCTTATTGAATTATTTGAGGAGGTGACCAAGCATGTGGATGAGGGTAGAGCAGTGGATGTAGTATACATGGATTTTAGTAAGGCATTTGATAAGGTTCCCCATGGTAGGCTTGTGTGGAAAATCAGGAGGCATGGGATGGAGTGAAATTTGGCCAATTGGATAGAAAACTGGCTAACCGGTCGAAGTCAGAGAGTGGTGGTAGATGGAAAATGTTCAGCCTGGAGCCCAGTTACAAGTGGAGTTCTGCAGGGATCAGTTCTGGGTCCTCAGCTGTTCATAATTTTTATTACTGACTTGGATGAGGGAGTCGAAGGTTGGGTCGGTAAATTTGCAGACGATACGAAGATTGGTGGAGTTGTGGATAGTGAGGAGGGCTCTTGTCGGCTGCAAAGGGATTTGGATATGATGCAGAGCTGGGATGAGGAGTGGCAGATGGAGTTCAACCCTGCCAAGTGTGAGGTTGTCCATTTTGGAAATACAAATAAAAATGCGGAATACAGGGTTAACGGT
>NW_025181950.1:0-2518 GCF_004010195.1 Chiloscyllium plagiosum | reverse complement strand
TCCATGGACTCCATCAACAAGCTCGTTGAGCTACACCCAACATACCGGGATCTGCAACGAACTACCAGTACTGACAAACGGAAGCAGTGGGAATGAACTCAAATCAATTCCAAACGCCACAGCACAGCCACGCTTCACAGGACTCTCAGCAGCCCTGAAGATGTCGACGAGAATGCGGAGGAAACGGCTGCAAACCAACTTCTCAAAACCAACAAAAAATCCCCAAAACCGCAACCTGCACTTGAATTACAAATCTTTAAACAAACCTTGAAACTCCAAATCAGGCCGGGCTGTGCCAGCAAGGAAATGAACTCTGGAATCCCACGTGACAAGTGAAGATAATAAATAACACACGACAGAGGAGGTCAGAGCTAGCCAAGCTCTGAGGACTTTGTGCCTGTTCTTGTTAAAAATAACTGCTTCACTCTCCTCATCCCATTTTCCATCCTTTGGCCTTGTATGCTGTAAGCATTACAAATTCACACATGAACATCTCAGAAGGTTATTAGGGTTATTAGGCTACTTCGACACTGAGAGGCAGTGAATTCCAGATTCCAAACACTCGCTGTCTAAAAAAGTTTTTATTTGCATCTACTCAAACATTCTTGCCTCTTAACTTAAATCTACGGTTCCCTGGTGATTGACGCCTCCGTCAAAGGGAAGCGTTTCATTTAATCTGCCAAATTCAAACCCCTCATTATTTTCGACTTCTCAATCATGTTTCCTCTCAATCTTCCCTGCTCTCAAGACAACAACTCCAGTCTGTCGAAACTCTTTAACAGCTGCACTTCTTCAATCCAGACAACATATTGACAAATCACTTCTGCACCGTTTTGATTACTGTCATATCGCTTCTATAATGTGAATTGCAGAATTGTACACAATACCCTCGCGAGAGCCGGATGATAATATGAAACAAATATGTAGAAACCACCGAAATTGGTATTTTCCAACAAATCTCTTCCCATCGACACTGTTCAGTGCCTTTTTCGTGAACCTGATGCTCCAATAATCTCTGGTCCATACAAATACAACACTATACAGGAGGATTGGTTATGCGGCCACCTTATCTGATTGCATTGAGTTTCGAAGAGCCTGATGGTGATATTGGGGCACGTTCAACGAGCAACAGTGACAGCTGCAGCACAGACTTAATGGGGTCAACGTGAAAGTGAGTGTTAAACAGTGCAATGCATCTGTGACATGGGAAGAGTGACGGAAATGAGGTATAGTGATTGTGAAAGGGAGAGAAATCTCCGATATTGGGTGAATTTGAATCCTGACATATGACACACAATGATGTCAGAGAAAAGACTGAAAAGTATTTTCCCGTTAAAAATGGGATGATTCTTTTTGCTGTTTGTTTCGCACAGGTGATGTGGCATAAAATGGAAAAAATGTGCATTGCCATGACTCGGAATTGAGCGAACTTTGCTGCGGCCACAACGCAGAGTACGAACCACGATATGATCACGTGAAATAGCACGATGTAAAAAGCAAAAAAATGCAATGGCATAGATAGGTGAAGAACAGCAGCACATGCACAACAAGAAAAGTTACCACATACTGGATTGAGATTGGGTTGAATCGTCTTCTTCGATGTCCTCACAGACTGTGGAGCTTCCATCACTGAGAATGTTGAAGACTGAATCCGATAAGTTCGTACAAAAGATTAAATGTACAGGCGATAGTGCATGGTATTGTTGAAATGCAGTGTTCAGTAATACCGTAGTTTCACATCGTTACTTTACCAGAACCATGAGACAAGGAAGTAAATATTGTTGCACACTCACATCACACCGGTTCCCAGGTATGGAATTAGAGAAACTGAGTGGTGCAGAGGTGAAGATCTAATCGGAAATGGGGAGTGGAATGAATGCTTGTATCTACTCTGTTGTCTGGTGAAGAAATCCATGAGCACGCAGTCCTTCTATGAATACATAGACGCGCGTGAAACGCTGAGGCTAGAAGCTCCAACCACAGCTGGAGCAACTACTGTTCACATGGAGAAGGGAGCATTGGGACATCGGGCTGGGAGGTCGAAGGTCACCGGGAGACGCTTCAATTGGCATGGCGCAGGGAGCACTTGTCTGGGGGAAAAGATCTTGAGCTATTTTAATCACAATTGAAATAGTTCCTGGCAGCACACATGATTGTGGATTGAGGGAGGATCTGCTCCAGGGAATGGTCTCATTTGTAAATAAACATTTTAGTAAGAGTGAGCTAGTGTAGGAGTATCTGTACAGTGAGAAAATGATTTAATTGTATCGCTCTTTGACATTTCTCGTATGTCTGACTCAACAGTTGGTTAATTTTCTGGAAGAGTTTTTAAAAATCCTTTTTTCATCCTATTCAATTTCCTGCAAGCTTGTTCGGTCCATTAAATTAATCTAAAAATCTGAACATTAAAGGAGATATATGATGCTGGGATTCAGCTTGAGTTTCCCTCGAATTATGGAGGAAGAACAGGAGAGAGGAGGTGAAAATTATCTAGACAGACTAAGGGTGAAAGGAAGCT
>NW_025181949.1:1356-2517 GCF_004010195.1 Chiloscyllium plagiosum | reverse complement strand
CAGTGTAACAGCATTCCAGAAATACACCCTTTGCTAAGGCCAATTCAGCAAAACTCAATTCCTTCACTTGTTCGAACAAAACATGAAACAGGTAGGACGGTCAAATACATACAATCAGCTGTATAATTGCATAAAATACTGATTACAGCCCATTCTGGGGAATTTTAATTCCTTCCCGGTTATGAGGAAAGACATCACGATCCATGAGGAGGTTAGAGAACATATTGATGAGAACGGTTTCAGGAATTTGGTATTTCAGGGAATGTCAGGGTGCTCTGTTTAGAATAGAGAAAGATTTACTGGCAGAATTCAAACTCCTAAAGAAGAGCAATATTTTATACAGCGAGCTCTTGTCACCCATCAATCACTGCAAGAGAGGGAAGTGGATACAGGTCCAATAGCAACTTCCTGAAAACAATTGGATTTAGGAACAAAACCATGAAATGAGGAGAACTGGAAAACTCCTCCAAAGCCCAGCCCAGTCACGATAAGTTGGAATGCCCCCTCTGCTGTATGAATCATTCTATGATTGTGAGATGGACTGAATTATCTCCAATCCCCCGTAAAGTGGCATGATTCCAACCATGATGGCAATGCAGCAGCTCAGCTTCTCCTCCAGGAGCTCCTCATCCTGCGTCAAAGAGCAAACTCCACTCAGCAGCACCTCGTCACTCACCCTTACAGATCTGGAAACGGTACCCTTGATTCAACCCGAAATGATACAGCTCAGGAAATAAAGGGTAAATGTCTAGCTGTAAGATGGAGTTTGAATAAACTCTGAATATGCTGTCCCAATGATCCCTATCTCTTTCTCACTGAGTCTTCCTTTGAGCTGGGATACATATCCTGATCTTCGCAAGACACTTACGGCAGTGGGAGAAAGTGAGGACTGCAAATGCTGGAGAGTCAGAGTCGAAATATATGGCGCTGGAAAAGCACAGCAGCTCAGGCAACAGCCGAGGAGAAGGGGAGTCAATGTTTCGGACATAGGCCTTTCATCAGGAATCTGGAAGGGAAGGGATCTGAGAGATAAATAGAGGGGGTTGGGAGTGGGGTGGGGGAAGGTGGGTGGGAAGGTGGATGCAAGTGGGGGTGTAAAGGTGGTGGGTCGGTAGGGAGGGTGGAGCAGATAGGTGGGAAGGAAGATAAACCGGACAAGAG
>NW_025181949.1:0-535 GCF_004010195.1 Chiloscyllium plagiosum | reverse complement strand
CACTCATACCTATCTCTCTCACCTCCTTCCTATCTCTTTCAGCTTTTCCAGCACCTACACTACTCCCTATCTCTCTCACCTCCATGCCACCTCTGTCACTTTTCCAGCCCATAAAACACTCCATACCTCTCTCATTTCCTCCCTGCCTCTGTCAGCGTTTCCAGCCCCTCCACAATTCTCTCGCTGTTTAACATCTCGCCCGTATACTCCCTCTGGATCATTGTCACCTCTTCCAGCCAGTACATCCCCCTTTTTAACTCAGGAAACTCTATTCCCTACACGCCTCATTTTCTTTGTAACCATCTCCGACCCTGACAGCCTTTCCCTTCCTCTATAACCCCTACACCTTCTCACTATCTCCGCAAACTCCGCCAGCCTTTACACCCTCTCCTTATCTCTGGAAACCATTTCAACTCCGACACACCCTCCCTTTCACTAACCCCCTCCAGCATCTAAACTCCCGACCAATCTCTGTAACGCCCTCCAGCACCGTCAACCACTCCCTCTCTCTTTAAGCTCCTCCAGCCCCTAAACA
>NW_025181948.1:1839-2517 GCF_004010195.1 Chiloscyllium plagiosum | reverse complement strand
TGATTCCCCCACCATCTCTCTCTGGCAGTGATGATTAAATCCACAGCACCCCCTTGTCAGGGCACAATGTAGATATGGAGCTGGAAATGGGTGGGAGCTGTACATCCTGTCACTCCCAGCGTGGGCTGCAAGTTTCGCCGCGCCGGGCAGTGGTCTCACACAGTGTTACTGAGAAATGCACTGGTTTGGGGTACACAGCCCTACATGCTGGGAGGGTAACTGCTCCTGGGTTACAGATCAATGCACTGGGGTGGTGTCCCCGGAACGTTCTGTCCCTGACATTGTTTGTGAACGGCCGGATGTCAGTGAATTGAACAAACGATAAGATCCCGAGGGAAGAGATCCCGTTCCAGGGAGAAGGAGACACTGTTCCGAAGGCCCCTCAGGCAGTTAAAGGGGTGAATACGTTTTCCCTGCGTTTACATTTCTCCACGACACAGGATTGACCACAATTTAGACCAAAATACAGAAATTCTCAAACTCCGTTTGTCTTCAGGAAAATGGGAGAGAATCCTTCAGGACAGCAACGTTTCCACCCTCCGTATGAGGAACTGGGAAGGAGTGACCTGTGTCTGCTCTCGAGTGATCGAGTGTGTGAGAATGTTCTAGAAACCATCTCTCCTTATGGATGTGTCTGTGTGTGTTTGGGGAGGGAGGGTTTCTTGTGGTTTAAGTCAC
>NW_025181948.1:396-1561 GCF_004010195.1 Chiloscyllium plagiosum | reverse complement strand
GTCCCCGTGTGTAATATCCATGCCGTCCTGCTTTATGCAGCCACTGCCTGCTCTGTCTGGTTCACTGTCACCTTCACCTTTGATCGGTTTGTGGCCATTTGTTGCCAGAAGCTGAAAAGTAAATATTGCAGTGAGAAAACGGCGGCTGTGGTTCTGGGAGCAGTGACTGTGCTGAGCTGTTTAAAGAACATTTCCTGGTATTTTATGTTCACGGCTCGGTATTGGCTGATGAACCGCCCCTGGTTTTGTGAGGTAACAGTCGCTGTTGTATTATCCAGTGTCTGGGTCACAATCGAGTTCCTCCACCACATTCTAACCCCGTGTGTCCCATTTCTCCTGATTCTGCTGCTCAATGTTCTCACCGTCAGACACATTGTAGTGACCAGCAGAGCCCGCAGGAGACTCCGCGCTCACACCAATGGGGACGCTCAGTCTGACACTGAAATGAGAAACCGAAAAAAATCCATCATTTTACTGTTTGTGATCTCGGCCAATTTCATCCTGTTATGGTCAACGTTCATGCTGTATTCTATATGGTTGCGGATGTGGTATATTGGGTATCGGTCTGTATATCTCCATCCCTTTGTGAAGGAATTGGGCTTCATGCTGCAGCTCCTCAGTTGCTGCACAAACACAGCGATTTATGCCGTGACCCAGACTAAGTTCAGGCAGCAGCTGAAGAATGTGCTGAATTCAGTGTTTCAGTGATGGAGCAGCCTGTCGCTATGGTAACAGACTGAGGGGAGCGCTGGGTTGTCCATCCTTATCCCACAGGGGGGTGACAGGGACACATTTCAATGTTTCTCACAACTCAGGGGCCAGTGAGAAAAGGTACCATCCCACTGACTGTATCCATCACTTCCATTTGTAACCAATAAAAATGTTGATTAAAGCGTTCCGAGCAGCAGAGTGACCGATGTTGTTGGGTGTCTTTGTGTTGGAGAAGCTGAGCTGGAGAGAGACAGACTCAGCCCCAAGTCCTGGTTCTCAGGGAAATGGAGGGGACCGCGCCCTGAACTCAGGAGCTGGGTTTAACTCCCTCTGTTCCTCCCACTCCAACCTGGCCTCCCCATTCCCTCTCCTACTCTTCCTCCTCAATTCTCTCCCTCTCTCTCTCTTTCTGCACACTCAGTCTTTCTCACCTCCTCTCCCTTTCACTCTCTCT
>NW_025181948.1:0-357 GCF_004010195.1 Chiloscyllium plagiosum | reverse complement strand
TCTCTCTCCTGCCGTCTCTCTCTCCCTCCTGCAATGTCGTCTCTACCCCGTTTTCCCCACCTCCCACTTCCGACATCTCTTTATCATATCACCCACACTCAGCCTCACCACCAACCCCCCAATCTCTGGGTCAGAGGGAGAGGGAAGGACCAGGGAGACAGAGTGTGTCTGAGACAGAAGAAGGGCAGGACAGGAGGGAGAGAGATTCATTCAGAGAGAAACGGAGGGAGGTGGGGAGAGAAAGAGACCAAGGTTGGGGGTTCGGGAGTGAGAGAAGATGGAGAGAGAGCGAAGGAGCAGGGAGAGACAGAGGGAGAGAGAGACGGAAGGGAAAGATAAGTTGAGGGAGGGAGAGAG
>NW_025181947.1:2356-2517 GCF_004010195.1 Chiloscyllium plagiosum | reverse complement strand
AAGTGCAGGTAAATGGGGTTAGTGCAGTTTGATGTTAACTGATCGGCATCGAAATGGTGGGCAGAAGGGCCTGTTTGTTTGCTGTATGACTCTATAACTATGAAGAGAAGGATGTGGAAACATTTTTCATGTTGTTTGAGAAGATAGTTAAACAAGTGAGG
>NW_025181947.1:1391-2333 GCF_004010195.1 Chiloscyllium plagiosum | reverse complement strand
TGCCCATGCAAATATGAACTTGGGAAGTACACGAGGTTACTACATCCCTGTCAGAGGAACGTTCTCAGGATCACAACGATGTGAAACGGTGAAAAGTGCAGATGAGTTGGTCTCGGAAACATACAGACAGAGATTTCAGAACTTACAGAAACAGCCTCCACAAAACAGCTGAGAATACTTACAACGCTCTCAGAGAAATTATTCTCTGAGAAGACTTCAAAACTTCCTTCCCTTCATGAATCGGAATTCATGTAGAAGACTGAAGGGGAACAACAGTAAGGCAAGCAGCTAGAATGGCTCATGATTATAGACTTCAATAAAGCCAAAACCCTGCAGATGCTGGAATCCAAAGTAGACAAACAGGAGGCTGGAAGAGCACAACAAGCCAAGCAGCATCAGGAAGTGGAGAAGTCACCTGATGGGAGACTGTTCCAGAAACCTTATTCCCATCAGGCCCAGAAGTGGGAGTAAAATAAAAATTGAGAGAGTGTGAGGAAGGCAGGTAGCCAGGGGAGAGAATGGACAGGAGGGAACAGCCCGAGAACTCCTCCTCAGATTAAGAAGGAAATTGCGGAGGGTGGAAGTGATGCTCAGAAACTGAAATGTTTCTCTGGGAATAAGGTGGGCCATGTGTGTTTGGAATGTTGGAAGTTCTGAGGTAGATCCATGGGATTTACAGGAGTTAGTAAAAATGAGTCAGAGAAGGGAACACAAACAGATAATCCCACGGAGCAGGTTGTAGCTGTAACTATAACAAAAAGGCTGGAGGTGAATTCTGTCATTAGTAAAGGAAGTTGGAAGGTAGATGAGAGGTGGACAGGATTTTTATCAAAAGGAATGGTGACCACTTTTTCTTCAGCTAAACCCAGAACCAAACTGAGAGATACAGGGACAACACAATCATTGTTACTGGAGAAAGAATTGATTTTCCCACCAGAGAGC
>NW_025181947.1:0-1049 GCF_004010195.1 Chiloscyllium plagiosum | reverse complement strand
TCTCCCGTGAGCAAGGCAATCACCACTTGTGTTGGGGTGGGGGTGGGGTGGGGTCAAGTCACTGGCCCTGTTGTTTTTCTGTGGGGGAGCGGTTATCACGTTCACCTCCAACATGAAGTATCCCTGCTTCCAACTGCCCTGCGCAAAGAATGATAGGCTTGTTTCTGAACATGGGTCGATCTCATTGCTTGCTGGCCTTGCAAGTAAACTTTCCTTTTATTGTCCCAGCTCATTCCTGCCGCTGTGGTGAAAGGGAATACAAGTCCAATTAATTGTTGTGTACGATTTTCTTCGTCATCTATTCTTCCTTGTTCTGAATATGCATGGATGTTTCCACCAGGGACGGGAACTATTTTTAAAAGAGCAGTCGGCGAGCCCTAATTCTTTCTGTAGAGAAGAAGTATCAGCTTCAGCAAAAGTTCCCGTTTTCAGAGACGGGCAGAAACATTGTTGTTCCTTCCTTATGGGCGACAGGCTTCTGGATTGTGGTGGATGGGGATTTATTGCAGTCTCTTTCGCAAACCTCGAATTGAATTTAGTCGCCCATCATTACTTTAATAGCGAAAAAGGACACAATTGCAAATACTTGCTGCATGAATTCCTTTTTTTCAAATTTGTCTCCGCAGCGATCCTGAATATGCACTGATGTCTGCAGAACTTGTGGCTATCCTACTTAAAAGGGAAGGTACGAGCTCCATTTCGCCTCAGTGCCCCAGAGAAAATTTTCGCAGCCGAAATTCGCATCAGATACGGGACATCCCGGTTCAAAACGAGGCAGAAACATATTTGTTCCATTTTTACACACGGTAGCCTTTTGGGTTGACGTGAACAGAGCATCCGTGTTTGATATTCTCATCAGCAAAACTGTCTTGGAATTTGCACGCTCATATCTGCTGCCGTGGTGCAAAGGAATATAATTAATCCGGATTAATTTCTGTGTGAAACTTTGTTATGTTTTATTCTCCTTGGGGAAAGAGGATTGGAGATGATGAAGGGCTTAAGCCAGAATCGTCGAATCTCCTGCTGCTCTGACCTGCTGTGCTTTTCCA
>NW_025181946.1:0-2517 GCF_004010195.1 Chiloscyllium plagiosum | reverse complement strand
TTGATTTTGCTTTCTCGCCACAGATACTGTCAATACTACTGAGCATTTCCAGAGACTTCTGGTTTTGCCACCAATGATAGTCACATACTGATCAAAACTTTTGCAACTTCGACTTGAAAATGTGGTGAACTTAAATTCTCCGGCGAAAACTAAATGTTTGGACTTTCAATGATCACAGTAAATGTCCACTAAATTATTTTTGTTCAGTCCATGAAGATCACTTGTTCACATTCACATGAATAAAGAGATTTTTACGTCTTTTAACATCAGACAGCTTGGAAATATACATTTTCTCAATTGTATGGCAATGTAATTGCATCCAATTCTTCCATTTCAATCCAGTTAAGAGGATTAATCACAACCATATACGCTGTGGGCCAGACCCGACGGGATAGATAGAGACCCGCATACTCACTGGGGGCAGAACCTACATCAGATGGCCGTGCTAAGCACTCGGGACTCCTATCCGCTGTGGGTCAGCCCCGATGAGATTGATAGAGACCAACAGACACACTGGGGATGGAACCTACCTCAGATGGCTGCATAGCGACCACTGCTGAGCATCTCTTTCCCAAGCGGACACTGGAAAAGTGGACAGGGAGGCGCAAGTGCTACATTTTTAGGACATGGGAACAAAACAGCGAAATACCCCCGGGAGAAATTGCAAGCCTTTGCTTTAACTTTGGAACATGGCCAATGGGGGGCAATGTGTCCTTATTGTTACCTTGGAGCTAACCCGAGGATCAACATGCTTGCATCCAAGCAAAAGGAACATCTGCTACTGTATACCGACTCTCATTCTGCTAATGCACACTGAGTCAAATTCTGCTAATATGCACTGACTCTCATTCTGGTCATATACACTGACTCTCATTCTGCTTATATACACTCTTGTTCTGCTAATGTGCACTCTTATTTTGCTAATGTACACTGACTCTCATTCTGCTAATGTACACTGACTCTTATTCTGCTAATGCACACCGTCCCTAATTCTGCTAATGTACACTGAATCTTATTCTGCTAATGCACACCGTCCCTAATTCTGCTAATGTACACTGAATCTTATTCTGCTAATGCACACCGTCCCTAATTCTGCTAATGTACACTGAATCTTATTCTGCTAATGCACACCGTCTGTCATTCTGCTAATGTACACCAGCTGTCATTCTGCTAATGTACACCAATTCTCATTCTGCCACTGTACACCGACTCTCATTCTGTTAATGTGAGCCGACACTTATTCTGCTACTGTACACCAACTCTGAATCTGCTAATATACACCGACTCTCCATCTGCTTTTGACGAGGACGGTGGTTGTGGAACCTTGTGGGAACATATATGATTTTAACCTCCACGTGTCAAACCATAAGTAATGCTGTTTTGTCCAACCAGTGTGGCTGTTATCAAAATGTTCATTTCACGTTGAGGCAACTGATAAAGTCTCCAAGGGAAATGAGTGAGTAGATGCTTCTGCCAAGCACCCAGCCTTACACCTCAAATATCTGGTCCCATTGGGTTCCCAGTAAAGACCGGTCTGCGACCCCAAAGGAATCGGTTTTCCACACCTGGGTACGGTATAGGAATCACAGGAAAATCGCCTGCTGACGGGGACTCAAATGGGGTGCTCCCCCAATACTCAAACCAAAATGTAAGTGACCCATGCTGGACAGGTTTTCATTCTTTCTTTACTGCTGCCTATTTCAGTTTGATTATGTGCATTATTGTACTCACTTGGGTAAGGACAGAATAGTTAATACTCTAGTACAAACTTGTTGGCACCCAAATTTTCTAATAGCAGCTGAGGAAAGAGCTGATGCATAATTGATTCTTTTAAAATATTGAATGCTGTAAAAGGGATGTTAAACCACTTCCTTGCCTGGTGGGCCTTCAACTTACCTACAATTTGCTTTGTACAATTATCTCATGTACTTTGTTATGAATATTGTCCAATAATCGTAGATGTATTTAGTAGATGAATCAAAACCATCCCAACCACTGATACTGCTGTCACAATAGTGGTAGACAAATGTGAAATATCTGTATCAGTTAACCAGAACATTTCAATGTTGCTATTCACGGGTATGCTAAGCCTAACAGTTAGATCTGGGGCAAATTGGAGCCGAGGTGGAAAGGCCCTTTCTTCGTCCTGTTGGTCACCCGCACAACAGTCAAGGTCCACGCCTCACCCCCAGAGAAACACCAGAAGACACTATCAGAGATATTAGTTCAACATGAGTCCCCGAATGGCTCAGCCTGATCAATCTGCCTCATACTACACTCTTTCTTATTTTTCTTTCATAACTATGTTTAATTGGAGCACAACGGATAGCCTAATAGCCTCTAGTAAATGGGAATTACAGTTTAATACTTTTCTTTATGCACAGAAGGCCAACCACACTAGATGGTGGATATGTGCCCATATCCCCATCCATCCTGAACTCATACCAAATGAGCCGTTCAGGAATTTGTGCAACTTGCAGCTTTTTATGTCCCCTGCTGGACTAGAAATCAAAGTAA
>NW_025181945.1:0-2517 GCF_004010195.1 Chiloscyllium plagiosum | reverse complement strand
TATTTCTACTCATGAACATTCAACTTCTTGGAGGAATACCCAGTAGATCTCTCTGTCTTCTCGTCATCTTCCTGCCAGAGCCCAACACCGAAATCAACATCATTCGCTTTTAAATCCACGTTGAATGGTTTTGCATAATCAGGTGTGTCTGATCGTGGGTAGTGGTTAACACATATAGTGCCATCAAATGCCTTCTGACAATCCTCTGTCCAATTAAACTCCTTGCCTTTCTTTAACAATTCAGTGAGTGGAGCAGTCACACTGCGAAAATGAGGCACAAACATTGATAAAATCGACTTAATCCCAGGAACTGTTCCTTTTGTCGACAGGATGCAAGATGTCCCAATTACCATCACTTTTAAATCTCATGGCACGATTTATCTATGCCCAATAGCATGGCCATGGAAGGTGACTTTTGCTTTGACAAATTCACTTTTCGCTCAGTTTACCACCAAGCCTGCCTTCCGAAGTCGATCGAATAAGTCTGATAGATGCTGTAGTGTTCCTTCCATGAGTCACTAAAACTCACAAGGTCATCAATATAAATCACAGGTTGGATAATCCGTCAATTTATTGGTTAGTCCCTGTAATTTTGCCGGCACATTTTACATACAAAATGTAAGTTGCTTGTCCCACACTTTCAACCCAGTTTTCCAACCGTGGAACTGGGTATACATCAACCTTTTTAACCGCATTGACGTTACAATAGTCCACACATAATCGTTGTGTACAATTTGACTTTGGCACCATGACTATGGGTGATTGCCAGTCACTGTATCGCACGTTGATTATGTCTTCTTAGAGCTTGCATTCAATCTCCTTTTGAGACTGTGCCAACTTTAGAGGACTATGCCTATAAGGATGTTGTTTAATCATAACGACATCTCCTATGGCTACATTATGCACAATTAGGTGAGTACTTCCAAGTTAATATCTGCGTAATTCCACATGTGATAGTAATAACTCTTTCTGATCATTTTGATTTTTCTCATGAAGATAAATCAATTAATCATCCCGATTTTAGACAAGCATCTCATTGTCCACTTTGATTTCAGGAATGTCCGATTCAGAATCCTCTGAACTTGGTTCTTACTTCTGTGCCGTAATTATTACCACCTTGTCCTCTGGCTTTCCTTCCCAATCAAAGTACATTTTGAGCATATTCACATGAAATACGCTGTGAGATTTCATTCTTTCTGGAGTCCCTATCAAGTAGTTATCCTCACTCTATATCTGTTGTATTTGATAAGGTCCACAAACCTTGCTTTTCATGGTTCACCTATAACTGAAAGTAACCTTATCCCCGATCGCAAAATTGGATTTTTAAAATATTTCCTGTCCGTTTCCTGCTTTATTGCATGCTGCAATACTTTTAAATGCTGTCCAGTCAACTCTCCAGCGCTATTAATCGTTCCCTAAAGTTTGAGAACTCATCCAAATGTGTGGCCTTTGAATTCTGATTTCCTATTTTCTCCTTAATCAATACTAATGGTCCTCTCACTTAATGTCCAAAAAATAATTCAAATGGATTGAATTTTCTCTGTTACCTGCGTCACTACTGGCTTTTCAACCAGAGTAGGCAGTACTGCTACCGGTGAATCAGCTGTATGTTTTGCAAAGATAGATTGTATGCCTGGAGCTGAGAGTTTGTCCAATACTCCAACCACAATTTCTCCACACTTTTCTCAACACTTTATCCTCGCTTTACATCATTATGCACTTTTTGTCTCAAAGTGAATTCTCTTTAGCAGTACCTTTTCTGGAAATAGTCCTTCTGGAGTATATATCTCCTGATCTTTCAGCATCACCGACTAAGAGGGTCCTGTGTGTCTTAATATTGCATCCACTTTACATGCTCTATGTCTGTAAACTTTCCCTTTGCAGGCATATTTTCTAAGCAGATCTGCCACTTTCTCTTTAACAAACCTCTGATCAGCTCATTCACACTGATGCAGCTTTCTAGCTTCCACTGTGCTTTCTGTTACCACCCCAACAAAACTTCCAAGCTTATCCTGTATTCCTGCATCTGTATTTTTTTTCCTGAACCCTCCAGCACAGTGATTTCATGTGACCTAATTTATTGCAATGAAAACACCGGACCTTTTTAACTTCTTTGTTTCCTTCAAGTGTTTACTTTTTAGCCTGTGCGAAATTATCCTTTTGACCTTCTTCGAGATCTACCTTTCCCTTCCACGTGAGGATTTCTCTTTGCCCTAGTTTTTAATCCCTCATGGACTGAAATTGATTCTAGAAGCCAAACCATGTTTTATGGACCAATTCACAGTCATCAGCCACATAAGCTGCCAGCCTTGCCGTTTTAACGCTCTGCTCTTCCAAATGTGTTTGCACTATGTCAGGCAGTGAATCTTCGAACTCCTTCAAAGTAATTGTCTCTCTCAGAGCATTGTCAAGCTCTTTTCCAGATATCAAAATTACTTTGTTTGATCCTTTCAAACTCAATATATGTTTGATCAGGATCCCTCGTTGTGTTCCTGAAACGTTGTCTGTCGGATTCTG
>NW_025181944.1:0-2517 GCF_004010195.1 Chiloscyllium plagiosum | reverse complement strand
TGGGTTTGTGTGTGCACGTGCAAGATGGTGTGTGAGTTTGTGTGCGTGTCCGAGACGGTGTGTGGGTTTTGTGCGCGCGTGCAAGACGGTGTGTGGGTTTGTGTGCGAGTGCGAGATGGTGTGTGGGTTTGTGTGCGTATCCGAAACGGTGTGTGGGTTTGTGTGCGAGTGCGAGACTGTGGCAAAGTTTTGGCAGGCATGGACTGGGACTGGAGTATACACTCACACATACGCGCACGCACAGACACACACACACTCTCTCTCTCACTCACTCAGTCACACACGAGGAGCTCAGCTGTTCACCCTGTACCTGAATGATTTGGATGAAGGAATTGACTACACTCTCTGCACGTTTGCAGATGACCCTAAGCTGAGTGGCAGTGTGTGCTGGAGGAGGATGCTAAGGGGCCGCATGGGAACCTGGACAGACTGGCTGGGTGGGCACCTGCAGGAAAATGGGGATCAGTTTGGGGCTGTCCACTTCACTCACAGAACCAGCAAGGCAGATTGTGGTCTGAACAGGGGCAGTTTAGGAAAAGGGGAGGGTGCAGCAAGACCTGGGGGTCACGGTGGAACCATTGAAGAAGGTTGGGCTGCAGGAGCAGTAGGCAATGAGGAAAGCTAATGGTGGGCTGGCCTTCCCAAAGCTAATGTGGGCTGGTGAGCGTTGGGGTATCGGACTAAGGGTGTCTCCCTGCAGTGACAGGGGGACCTTGGTGAGACCACCCTTGGAACATTGTGGGCTGTTGGCTCTCTCTCGCGCTCTCTCTCTGCCTCTCTCTGTCTCTCTCTCTCCGTCTCTCAGAGATGGACCTCTCCCTGCAGTGACAGGGGGACCTTGGTGAGACCACTCTTGAAACATTGTGTGCTGTTGGCTCTCTTTCGCGCTCTCGCTCTCGCTCTCTCTCGCTCTTGCGCTCGCTCTCTCCCTCTCTCTCGCGCTCTCTCTCGCGCTCTCTCTCGCGCTCTCTCTCGCGCTCTCTCTCGCGCTCTCTCTCGAGCTCTCTCGCGCGCTCTCTCGCGCGCTCTCTCGCTCTTGCTCTCTCTCCCTCTCTCTCTCTCCGTCTCTCAGAGATGGCCCTCTCCCTGCAGTGACAGGGGGACCTTGGTGAGACCATCCTTGAGGACTGAGCTGTCCCTCCCTGGTCTGAGGGAGGGACATTCCCGCTATTGAGGGATCCCAGTCAAGGTTGACCAGACTGAATCCCGGGCTTGGGGGGACTGACAGATGAGGAAAGACTGGATCGACTGGCCCTGTTCTCCCTGGGATTTAGACGGGAGGGGGCACGGAGTCTCCTATAAAATCCTGATGGGATTGGACAGGCTGGATGTGGGAAGGATGTTCCCAATGTTGAGAAAGTCTAGAACTAGGGGTTACAGTTTAAGAACAAGGGGTGAGTCATTCCGGAGTGAGGTGGGGGAGAATCTCTTCCCGCAGAGAGTTGGGAACCTGTGGAATTCTATCCCACGGGAAGCTGTTGGAGCCAGTTCATTAGATACATTCAAGAGGGAACTGGACATGGCTGTTGGGGCTGAAGGGTCACTGGATAGGGGGAGAGGGTGGGAATGGGATACTGAGGTGGTCAGCCATGATGGGATGGGATGGGATGGTGGTGTTGGGCTGGAAGGGCCGAACGGCCTATCCTTGGGCTTTTGTTCTACGTTTCTAAGTGGAGATTGTGAGGCAGAGTGAGTGAGAGAGAGGAGGCCTCTCCTTGACATGTTTATCAGCAGAACATCGAGAGAGAGAGAGAGAGAGAGAGAGAGACAGAGAGGCAGCAGAGTTCAAGGCAACGTGGGAGACACAATAGCTGACAAAGGACACTATAAGTTATCTCCAATCGCATCACACCGTCGCGGTGCTATTTATGAACACTATTGTCCTCAGCATTACTTCCTTGAACTGTCTGTGCGTGATCTATCAGGGCCTTCAGGGACACACCAACACACGAACACAAAGGCAGCTTTCTCTTCAATTCATCGTTACATTAGTCACACACTCCCATTGTCAAACAGCAAGTCCTGGCTGGACATCAAAACCACCCCCTCAAAACTCCAACGCAGAATAGAAGCATGAAATGTCCCCTCACACCAGCGCAGGGGACAGAGACACACTTAGCCCCCAGAACTGAGGGATCGCCATGCTCTCCGAGGGTCAGTGCTGAGGGAGTGGGCACTGTCGGAGGGTCAGTGCTGAGGGAGTGGGCACTGTCGGAGGGTCAGTGCCGAGAGAGTGGGCACTGTCGGAGGGTCAGTGCTGAGGGAGTGGGCACTGTCGGAGGGTCAGTACTGAGAAGGTGGGCACTGTCGGAGGGTCAGTGCCGAGAGAGTGGGCACTGACGGAGGGTCAGTGCCGAGGGAGTGCCGCACTGTCGGAGGGTCAGTGCTGAGGGAGTGGGCACTGTCGGAGGGTCAGTACTGAGGAGGTGGGCACTGTCAGAGGGTCAGTGCTGAGTGAGTGGGCACTGTCGGAGGGTCAGTGCCGAGAGAGTGGGCACTGTCGGAGGGTCAGTGCCG
>NW_025181943.1:0-2517 GCF_004010195.1 Chiloscyllium plagiosum | reverse complement strand
TCTCTCTCTCTCTCTCCGTCGTTCCCAGATGGTTGCGGATATGCGGGAGCGTCGCTATGAGGACGAGGGAATTGGGAGCAGTTACCTGTTCCGGGTTGACCACGACACCATCATTGATGCCACCAAGTCGGGCAACCTGGCTCGCTTCATTAACCACTGCTGCACAGTGAGTCCCTGCAGGGCTGGGGTACAGGGAGCCTTACGCTGGGTCCACCCCCGGGGACAGGGTACCGGGAGCTTAACACAGGGTCCACCCCCGGGGACAGGGTACCGGGAGCCTTACGCTGGGTCCACCCCCGGGGACAGGGTACCGGGAGCCTTACGCTGGGTCCACCCCCAGGGACAGGGTACAGGGAGCCTTACGCTGGGTCCACCCCCGGGGACAGGGTACAGGGAGCCTTACGCTGGGTCCACCCCCGGGGACAGGGTACCGGGAGCCTTACACTGGGTCCACCCCCGGGGACAGGGTACAGGGAGCCTTACGCAGGGTCCACCCCCTGGGACAGTGTACAGGGAGCCTTACACTGGGTCCACCCCCAGGGACAGGGTACAGGGAGCCTTACACTGGGTCCACCCCCAGGGACAGTGTACAGGGAGCCTTACACTGGGTCCACCCCCAGGGACAGTGTACAGGGAGCTTTACGCTGGTCCACCCCTGGGGACAGTGTACAGGGAGCCTTACGCTGGGTCCACCCCCGGGGACAGGGTACCGGGAGCCTTACGCTGGGTCCACCCCCGGGGACAGTGTACAGGGAGCTTTACGCTGGGTCCACCCCCGGGTACAGTGTACAGGGAGCTTAATACCGGGTCCACCCCCGGGGACAGGGTACAGGGAGCCTTACGCTGGGTCCACCCCCGGGGACAGGGTACCGGGAGCCTTACGCAGGGTCCACCCCCTGGGACAGTGTACAGGGAGCTTAACACAGGGTCCACCCCCGGGGACAGTGTACCGGGAGCCTTACGCTGGGTCCACCCCCGGGGACAGGGTACAGGGAGCTTAACACAAGGTCCACCCCCAGGGAAAGTGTACAGGGAGCTTTACGCTGGGTCCACCCCCAGGGACAGTGTACAGGGAGCTTTACGCTGAGTCCACCCCCGGGGACAGGGTACAGGGAGCCTTACGCTGGGTCCACCCCCGGGGACAGGGTACACGGAGCTTTACACTGGGTCCACCCCCGGGTACAGGGAGCCTTACGCAGGGTCCACCCCCGGGGACAGTGTACAGAGAGCTTTACGCAGGGTCCACCCCCAGGGACAGTGTACAGGGAGCCTTACGCAGGGTCCACACCCGGGGACAGGGTACAGGGAGCCTTACGCTGGGTCCACCCCCGGGGACAGGGTACAGGGAGCCTTACGCTGGGTCCACCCCCGGGGACACGGTACCGGGAGCCTTACGCAGGGTCCACCCCCTGGGACAGTGTACAGGGAGCCTTACGCTGGGTCCACCCCCGGGGACAGGGTACAGGGAGCCTTACGCTGGGTCCACCCCCGGGGACAGTGTACAGGGAGCCTTACGCAGGGTCCACCCCCAGGGACAGTGTACAGGGAGCTTTACGCTGGGTCCACCCCCGGGGACAGGGTACAGGAAGCCTTACGCAGGGTCCACCCCCAGGGACAGTGTACAGGGAGCTTTACGCTGGGTCCACCCCCGGGGACAGGGTACAGGAAGCCTTACGCAGGGTCCACCCCCAGGGACAGTGTACAGGGAGCTTTACGCAGGGTCCACCCCCTGGGACAGTGTACAGGGAGCTTTACACAGGATCCACCCCCGGGGACAGGGTACCGGGAGCCTTACGCTGGGTCCACCGCCGGGAACAGGGTACAGGGAGCCTTACGCTGGGTCCACCCCCGGGGACAGTGTACAGGGAGCTTTACACTGGGTCCACCCCCGGGTACAGGGAGCCTTACGCAGGGTCCACCGCCGGGAACAGGGTACAGGGAGCCTTACGCTGTGTCCACCCCCGGGGACAGTGTACAGGGAGCCTTACGCTGGGTCCACCCCCGGGGACAGTGTACAGGGAGCTTTACGCTGGGTCCACCCCCGGGGACAGGGTACAGGGAGCTTTACGCTGGGTCCACCCCCGGGGACAGTGTACAGGGAGCTTTACACAGGATCAACCCCCGGGGACAGGGTACAGGGAGCCTTACGCTGGGTCCACCCCCGGGGACAGGGTACAGGGAGCTTTACGCTGGGTCCACCCCCGGGGACAGTGTACAGGGAGCTTTACACAGGATCCAACCCCGGGGACAGTGTACAGGGAGCTTTACACAGGATCCAACCCCGGGGACAGTGTACAGGGAGCCTGACCCTGGGTCCACCCCCGGGGACAGTGTACAGGGAGCTTTACACTGGGTCCACCCCCTGGGACAGTGTACAGGGAGCTTTACGCTGGTCCACACCCGAGGACAGTGTACAGAGAGCTTTACAACGGATCCAACCCTGGGGAGAGTGTACAGGGAGCTTTACTCTGTATCTAACCCCGGGGGATGGGGAGGGGACAGTGTACAGGGAGCTTT
>NW_025181942.1:0-2517 GCF_004010195.1 Chiloscyllium plagiosum | reverse complement strand
AACAGGTTTACTTGGAAGCACACTAGCTTTCGGAGTGCTGCTCCTTCATCAGGTAGATGAGAAACGGGATCATCAGACACAGAATTTCTAGTAGAAGATTACAGTGTCATGCAGCTGAAATTATATATTGAACAAACCTAGATTGCTGTCTAAGTTTGTTCTCTAGATCATTCCAGTTGCATGACACTGTAATCTTTTGCTAGAAAATCTGTGTCTTATGATCTCATTTCACAACCACAAGATGAAGGAGCAGCAGTCCGAAAGCTAGTGCTTCCAAATAAACCTGCTGGACTATAATCTGGTGTTGTGTGATTTTTAACTTTGTTTTACAAGTAATAGGAAAGATGTTGTTAAACTTGAAAGGGTGCAGACAAAGTTTACAAAGGCGTTGCCAAGGTTGGAGGGTTTGAGCTATAGGGAGAGGCTTAATCGGCTTGGGTTAATTTCCCTGAAGCTTCAGAGGCTGAAGGGTGACCTTATAGAGGTTTATAAAATCTTGAGGAGCATGGACAAGGTGAAAAGCCAAGGTCTTTTCCCAAGGTAGGGGAGTCCAAACTGAAGGGCTCAGGTTTACGGTGAGAGGGGAAAGATTTAAAAGGGGCCTAAGGGCAACTTTTTCATGCAGAGGGTGGTGTGTGTATGCAATGAACTGCCAGAGGAAGTGGTGGAGGCTGATACAAATACAACATTTCAAAGGCATCTGGAAGGGTACCTGAATAGGAAGCATTTAGAGGGAAATGGGCCAAATGCTAGAAAATAGGATTAGATTAATTTAGGACATCTGGTTAGCATGGACGAGTTAGACTGAATGGTCTATTTTAGTGCTGCATAACTCTATGACTCCATAATATGTGACCTGTTAGCCTTCTTAGCAGACTGTGGTCCTACACAGATCCCTTTGGTGAAATACATTTGCCAATTATATATCCCAATTGGATTTTATTGTACTCCACTGGCAGATTGGCAGATGGAGGGACAAAGCATTGGAAGACAAGCTGTGGGTATCATTCTTGCATCTACCTACTACCTCTCATTCCATTGCGACTGCACCAGCAGCTAGGGAGAGGTCAGAACATTTACCCATTTTAATGCCAATTGAAACCCCTAAGATACTGATTAATGTTCACGTAAAGACCATCCATCACTGCTGCTCGGATTTTGCTTGTGGTGAGAGAGATACACATCAACAATGCAGCCCAGTAGGTTGGCTGGGTCACTAATCAGGGCTGGTGTGGTACTTCTTTCATGAGCCCCTTCTGCTCATTGGAAGTCTACACAAGGTCTTCTGAACCAACTGTCTCCCTTTCCCCTTATTGCCCGTACACCTGTTCATCTAACCATCCCCACCTCCATAATCTGATGCCCTGGTCCAAGTAAACTCCTGGAGTTATCCAGTCTGCGTTTGGTGTCTATCCCTAATGTTATGAAACAGATGCTGCCCAGGTTATGATGAGAGAAGAAGAGAAAACTTAGTCAGTAGAAGGATTTAAAGTTGGTAATGAGAAGGTATTGGATAAGCTGTTGGTGCTCAAACTAGATAACGCATTGGGACCAGATGAGATGTTTCTGAGGATATTGAAGACAGTAAGAGTGTAAATTGTAGAGGCACTGGCCATAATCTTCCAGTCTTCCCTGGATCCAGAGTGGTTCCAGAAGATTAGAGATATGCAAATATTATGCTCTTGTTCAAAACATTGTTAAGATCAGCCCAACAATTATGGACCAATCAGTTTAACATCAGTGTTATAGAGTCATAGAGACGTACTGCATGGAAACAGACCCTTCAGTCCAACTCCTAAATTGGTCCTTATCCCTCTAAGCCCTTCTTATTCATACACCCATCCAAGTGCCTTTTAAATGTTGTAATTGTACCAAACTCCACCACTTCCTCTGGCAACTCATCCCACACACCCTTTGCATGAAAATGTTGCCCCATCGGTCCCTTTTAAATCTTTCCACTCTCTCCCTAAACCTATGCCCTGTAGTTTTGGACTCACGCAACACAGGGAAAAGACCTTGTCTATTTACCATATCAAAGCCCTCATGACTTTATAACCTCTGTAAGGTCACCTCTCAGCTTCCAAAACTCTGGGGAAAACAGCCCCAGCCTATTCAGCCTCTCTCTACAGCTCAACCCCTCCAAACCTGGCAACATCCTTGTAAATCTTTTCTGAACCCTTTCATTTTTCACAACATCCTTCCAGTAGGATGGAGACCAGAATTACACACACTATTCCAAAAGTGGCTTAACCAATGTCCTGTACAGTCACAACATGACTTCCCAACTCCTGTACTCAATACTCTGACCAATAAAGTGGGAAAATTTCCAGAAACAATTATTCACGACAATAATAATAATAGTAATAAATGAAAAAATGTGGATTGAAATTGAACAATCAGCATGGAATTGATAAGTTAAAAACATGCCTAATTATTCAAGGTTTGTGTAAAGATTTGTATCTTGGGTGACGGTTGTCGTAGTTGTGGGTATGTTTGCCGAGCTGGGAAGTTGATTTG
>NW_025181941.1:0-2517 GCF_004010195.1 Chiloscyllium plagiosum | reverse complement strand
TTAAACTGACAGAATAAAGAGGATGTGCTCATCCCCTCTCGCGTCCCATTAACCACGTTAATACACACGCAGGGATTTTCAAACGAAGATGAACAGGCTCATTGTTGTGAATTGACAGCAGTGGTGTGTGAGTCATTGCGAACAGTGAGAAATAAATGCTGAACCAATAGCACTGACACTGAGCCTTGCACCATCAGCTCCACACTCACATCTTGTGTCATGTCTCCTCGGCATCAGTGCATTTGACTTTAATTATTCTACCCTGCACCTCTTCTCAAATTATTCCCGACCGCTTACAGTGTCGAATTAGTACATGCAATTATTAGAAATGCATTTCTGGGACTCAGTTATCTTTCAATGACATAAGATTCACCTCCCATCCCGAATTATCCCAAAGATGTAGGGGACGAGTTACTTTTGTTAACTCCTCAAATCCTTAGTATGGACGTACTGACAAGAATGTAATTCAACGAGGAAATTATGGCCTGACCGCACTCTGCTAATGTAACTCACCCAGGGAAGAGTAGACTGACGCCACTCTGTCAATGTTAATCATCCATGGAAGAGCAGACGGACCCAATACTTTATATGTAACTCACCCAGGAAATGGCAGACTGACACCACTCAATCAGTATAATTTACCCAAGAAAGAGCAGACTGATGACACTCTGTCAACGTACCTCACTCTGAGAAGAGCAGGCTGCACCCATTCTGTCTCTGTCACTCATCCAGGAAAGAGCAGGCTGATCTGATTCTGTCAATGAAACACAAGCAGTGAGACGAGCCTGACCCCACTCTGTCAAAGTAACTCACTCAGAGAAGAGAAGACTTATTCCATTCTGTCTATGTGAATCATCCAGCGAAGACAGTAATGAAACCATACTTGCTGTTAAACTCAGACAGAGAAGAGCAGACTGTCACGACTCTGAGGAAGTAACACGCCCGTGGAAGAGCAGACTGACACCACTTTCTTAACGTAGCTCACCCAGGGAAGAACAGACTGAGTGCACTCTGTGAGATTACTCACTCAGAAAGGAGCAGACTGACCCCATTCTGTTAATATGAATCTCCCAGGGAAGAGCAGGTGAAGCCCAATCTGTCAATGTGACTCAATCAGGGAAGAGCACTCTGACGTCACGCCATCACTTTAACACAACTTGGAAATTGCAGACTGACCGCATTCTGTCATTGCAACTCACCCAGGAAAGGGCAGACTGACGCCAATCTGTCAATACAACTCACCCAGTGAAGAGCAGACTGATCCCACACTGTCCAAATAACTCACTCCGTGAAAAGCAGACTGACGCCACTCTGCCAATGTAACTCGCACAGGAAAGAGTAGACTGACGCCACTCTGTCAATGTAACTCACTGAGGGAAGAGCAAACTGACGCCACTCAGTCAGTGTTACTCACCCAGGGAAAGGCAGAATGACCCCACACTCTCAGCGTAACTCAGCAGACTGATCCCACACGGTCAATATAAGTCATTCATTGAAGAGCAGTCTGACCCCACTCTATAAATGTAATTCACTCAGGGAAGAGCATACTGATCCCATTCTGTCTATGGCACTCACCCAATGAATAAACACTAACCCCACTCTACAAATGTAACTCGGCAGGGAAGAGCAGACGGAAGCCAGACTGTCAACATAAATTATCTAGGGAAGAGAATACTGAACCCGCTCTTTCTGTTTCACTCTGGCAGGGAAGAGCAGACTGTCAAAACTCTGTGAAAGAAATTCGCCCAGGGAAGGGCAGATTGACCCTACTGTATCTGCGTGACTGACAAAGGTAGGAGCAACTAACCAAACTCTGTCAATGTATCTCCCTCAGGGAAGAATACCCTGACCCCTCTCTGTCCATGTAGCTCTCCCAGGAAACAGCAGACTAACCCCACTCTGTCTATTTAAGTTCACAAAATTCATCTGAAGTACGTCCTATCCAGACACTCTCCACATCACTGTGTCTGTAACCATGTGCGTTCAATTGTGATTCCAAATTATCTGCAAATGTTTAGAATGTGGCAGCAAACCAGAGCAACCATACAGAAATTGGGCGAATGTGCAAACTTCCATCAGGCAGTCACCAAAGCCTGGAATGGAAACCAAACCCGACAGCAGTCGTGATTATAAAATGGCAGAACATAAACCTCACAAAAAGAATTGCGTCCCTGTGTGTTGCAACGATTCTGAGTATTACTTAAGCCCCCCCTCACTGTAGTGAATTTCCATTTTCATCACTGCCAACCTTCTTCAAAGCTAAGCACGCACTTGCTTTTTTCAGACTTCCTACATCCCGCTTTCATCCCGCTCTTTACCGAATCATATTTCTGACTTTACAAACTACGTCATAGCAGGTTGACAACTGCAGAATGAGCTTTGTTCCGTTCTCCACTGATGTTGATTGTAGTAATCCGATATATTCGAGTAGGACTTGATGCGCTTGCGGGTGGTGTATTCGCGGCATTTTGGCTTCTTTTTTTCATTTTCGGTCTACTGTTTCGAGTTCATTGCGCA
>NW_025181940.1:0-2517 GCF_004010195.1 Chiloscyllium plagiosum | reverse complement strand
TGAGGAGCAGGAAATGGTCGTCTGGCCCTTTGAGCCTCCTGAGTCATTCAGTGTGATCACGGCTGGTCTTTTTGTGGGGTCAGCTCCACATACCCACCCTCTCACCATCACCCTTAATTCCTTTCCTGTTCAAAAATCTATCTCTCTTAGCTTTAAACTCGTTTACTGAGGAAGCCTCAACTACTTCACTGGGCAGGGATTTCCATAGATTCCCAACCCTCTGGATGAAGAACTTCCTTCTCAATTCAGTCCAAATCTGTTCCTTCTTATTTTGAGGCTATGCCCACTTGTCCCAGTTTCACCTGCCAGTGGAAACACCCGTTTTACTTCTATCTTGTCTATTCCCTTCATAATTTCATATGATCCTATGAGATCCACTCCCATCCCACCATTCTAGGAAATTCCAAGGAATATAATCCCAGTCTGCTCAGTCTCTCGTCATAAGCCACCCCCCTGAACTCCAGAATCAACCTAGTGAACCTCCTCCTCTGCACCACCTCCAGTGCCAGTGCATCCTTTCTCAAGTAAGGAAACAAAGTCTGCACACAGTCCTCCAGGTGTGGCCTCCCCAGCACCTTATACAGCTGCAACGCAACCTTCTTGTGGGCGGCATGGTGGCACAGTGGTTAGCACTGCTGCCTCACAGCGTCAGAGACCCGGGTTCAATTCCCGCCTCAGGCGACTGACTGCGTGGAGTTTGCACGTTCTCCCCGTGTCTGCGCGGGTTTCCTCCGGGTGCTCCGGTTTCCTCCCACAGTCCAATGATGTGCAGAACAGGTGAATTGGCCATGCTAAATTGCCCGTAGAGTTAGGTAAGGGGTAAATGTAGGGGTATGGGTGGTTTGCGCTTCGGCGGATCGGTGTGGACTTGTTGGGCCGAAGGGCCTGTTTTCACACTGTAATGTAATCTAATCTCCCTACTTTTAAACTTAATCCCTTTAGCGATGAAAGACAAAATTCCACTTTCCTTCTGAATTACTTGTTGCACCTGCAGACTAACATTCTCTGATCCATGCGCAAGGACCCCCAGGTCTCTCTGCCCAGCATCATGCTGCAAGTTTCTTTCACCATTCATAGAACATAGAACAGTACAGCACGGAACAGGCACTTCAGCCCACGATGTTGTGCCGACCATTTATCCTCATGCAAGGTAAACCTAATGTACGAATTCTCAAATTTCTGTGCCCATATGCATGTCCAGCAGTCTCTTAAATGTACCCAATGACCCTGCTTCCACAACTGCTGCTGGCAATGCATTCCATGCTCTCACAACTCTCTGCGTAAAGAACCTGCCTCTGACATCCCCTCTATACTTTCTGCCAAACAGCTTAAAACTATGACCCCTCGTGTTCACAATTTCTGCCCTGGGAAAATGTCTCTGGCTATCAACTCTATCTATGCCTCTCATTATCTTGTACACCTCAGTTAGGCCCCCTCTCGTCCTTCATTTTTCCAATGAAAAAGTCCGAGCTCAGTCAACCCCTCTTCGTAACATAAGCCCTCCATTCCAGGCAGCATCCTGGTAAACCTCCTCTGAACCCTCTCCAAAGCATCTACATTTTTCCTATAATAGGGCGACCAGAACTGGACGCAATATTCCAAGTGGATCTAACCAAAGTTTTATAGAGCTGCAACAAGATCTCACTGCTCTTAAACTCAATCCCCCTGTTAATGAAAGCCAAAACACCATATGCTTTCCTAACAACCCTGTCCATTTGGGAGCTTAACAATGTGTTGCTGGAAATGCGCAGCAGGTCAGGCAACATCTAAGGAACAGGAGAATCGACATTTTGGGCATAAGCCCTTCTTCAGGAAGATTCTTGAAGAAGGGCTTATGCCCGAAATGTCGTTTCTCCTGTTTCTTGGATGCTGCCTGACCTGCTGCGCATTTCCAGCAACACATTGTTAAGCTCCCAAATGGACAGGGTTATTAAGAAAGCATATGGTGTTTTGGCTTTCATTAACAGGGGGATTGAGTTTAAGAAAGAGTTGATAGCCAGAGACTTTTTCCCAGCCTAGAAATTGTGAACACGAGGGGTCATAGTTTTAAGCTGTTTGGCGGAAAGTATAGAGGGGATGTCAGAGGCGGGTTCTTTACGCAGAGAAACTCAGAATAATGTTCTGGGGACCTGGGTTCAAATTCTGCAGATGGTAGAATTTGAAATCAATTTTAAAAATATCTGGAATTAAGGGTTGACCATGAAACTCTTGTCAATTGTCGGAAAAAACTATCCGGTTCATTAATGTCCTTTAGGGAAGGAAATCCACCATCCTTACTTGGTCTGGCCTCCATGTGACTCCAGAGCCACAGCAATGTGGTTGATTCTCCACTGCCCTCTGAAATGGCCTCACAAACCACTCAGTCTTATCAATCGCTAGAAAGTCACAACAAAGAAATGAAACCCTGGACCACCTGGCATCGACCTTGGAACCAGAAAAGACAACGGCCCTGTCCTCTGTACTGGAATCTGGGAGCTAGTGCCAAAATTGAGAGAACTGTCTCACAGACGAGTCAAG
>NW_025181939.1:0-2517 GCF_004010195.1 Chiloscyllium plagiosum | reverse complement strand
ATCAGGTGATAGTGGAGGGCTCAATCCTAACATAATTTATCACACTAGAAATGTTTTGCTATAAATTCTAGTGTGATGTAAATTTTTGCTATAAATTGTGTTAGGACTATAACCTGGTGTTGTGTGATTTTTAACTTTACTCAGGAAAGTTTAGACTGGTAAATACATACACAGTAACTATTAAACTAACACCACACTTAAACCCTGCTCTCACTACACTCGCCCTCGCCCATCATACCCAACGCAAGGCCCCCCGGGCCACTACACCTGTTCTCCCCTGCTCTGGTCCTGGGCCTTTCATCCGTTCTGGACCCAAACAGTATACCAGCTCTTATTGCAGGAACTTGTCGCTGCAGATGTTCCTGTAAGCTCAAAATCTCCAACAATGAAAGGTCATTGCATTGACTCTTAATATTTTCAAACCAACATCCTACTCTTGATCAACGTTAAAGAGGTGCCTCCACCATTTATTTTCACAATGAGTGCATAGGTAAAATCGGCAGGTGGCGCTCTTTTAAATGCACTGTCAACTAAATCTAGTTTCTTTTTTTCTCAAAAGAATATGTTTCACTTTAGCCTTCTGGAAACCCGATGGCGATGAAACAGACTTCTGCCTTTAAAGGTGATGTGACAGAGATGTGAACTAATTTAGCTGCTTAATTGTACATCAGACAGAAAGTGAGCATTGAGGAAGTAAATTCACCTTTCCTACATCCAGTCTCAATTTGACAATTACTTTTATCGTTAGCAATTAACATCTGTGATTTGAACATACCAAAAAATTGAAAAAAGATCAAAATGATGTCTGTAAGTAATGTCAGGGTATAATGAATCAGTCATTACTGCAAACTTTAAAACTGTATATTAGGAGTAAAATTTGCAAATTGCATTATTTTACAGAAAGAAGTGGTAAGACATCAGTGGACTCACACTTATTATCATTTATGGAAAAATGTCTGGAATCTATCATCACTACTGAACTCTTTCGTAAGTAAGAGCTCAGCTTAGATTTGTGAACAGCAGGTAATTTTTGACTAATCTAGTTGCATTTTTCACGTCACTAACATGGAGAAGAGCTTCTATGAATGCTGGCTAAATAGTCATTGTTACCACTGAGACAAGAGGACATTGTTAATCAAGACCTATTACAAGCTACACCAGTTGTATAAACATTTTGATTCAATCACAAAATGGCCATTTGTTTCCCTTTTAGTACCGCCATCTAAAATAAATCAAAATGTTTCTCTAACAAATTCAAACATAATACATTTATTATAAACAACTCATTTCTGAAAACTAGTGACAAAACTGGTTAACTACTAAACTATAATCCAGACTTTGAAATATATCCTCTGTAGTTCCCAAAACTCTTGCACACATCATGGGTTTCTGCCGGCTTCTCCGGTTTCCTCCCATTGCAAGTGAGGTGGATTGGACATGCTCAATTATCCATTGTGTTCAAGGATATGGAGGTTAAGTACGTTCGCCATGGGAAATGCAGGGTTACAAATATAGGGTAAGGGGAATGGGTCTGGGATGCTCTTCAGAGGGTTGATGTGGATTTGTTGGACTGAATGGCCTGTTTCCACACTATGAGGATTCTATTAAAAAGAATCACATACAACAACAATTCCACAGAGAGGATAATTAAAAAGGTAAAAGAAAAAAAAACCTTTGTGGCTAAGAATCTGAAAAACAAAAAGATCAAATACAAACAGTGCACCAAATTTGAATTTGAGTTTGACATTTTCAAATTGCTGACAGATGTAAACTAATGGAAGATCTTCCAAATGAAGCCTTAATTTGGATGGAAATCAAAATGGTTCCAAGTCCTTGAAAAGTTATCACAGGTCAGTTTTTCAGGATTTACAAGGTAATCAAGATATTCAGATGTGGAAATGTTATCAAGTTATGAAATACTTTAAACAAGAGTGAATTTCTGGAGAGAAAAAGACTTTCCCTAATTGCAAGCTTTGGATGTTTCTTTCCCTTTCGACTCTTTAATGTTTTTGAAACAGAAAAGCAGGACCAGAAAGTGTTGCTAGGCAACCACCAGCACTGGGCCCCATAAGTCTCTTTCCATCAGGGTTTCTAGCTCAATTACTTCATGACCCTATGATCTCTCTAAAAGCTTTCCTTAGCTGTTTTTCTGAAGTCACTTGACTCTAATTAGCAGACATCTTACAACCCTCATTAAAATTGTTAACTAATTTCTTCATAAAACTCATTTGATCCAGAAAGTATCCACACAATTCATTATCTCACAGTTCAGATAATAAACTTGTGTACTGTTGGTAAAAGAACATTGGCGCCCCCATGTGATTATGTTCAGTGACTGACCACTGTCATAACCAACTATAAAAATGACCTAACAAGACATTTTTAAAAAAATTTTATTGAAAAAATGTTCTTTACAAAATTATAAAATTACAAAAATATGAAAATATAACATTATAACAACAAAAACAACAATAAGCAATAAACCAACTATACTACTCTACACATCATTACACATCA
>NW_025181938.1:1724-2517 GCF_004010195.1 Chiloscyllium plagiosum | reverse complement strand
ATGAAGCAAAGTGATCAGTGTTTGATGAAAAATTCAGCATGATGACCATTAGCCCGTATCCTATGGGGATAAATCAAGCAGGATGGATAAAGGGCAGTCAGCAGATGCAGCAGGTTTACATTTCTAAAGGAGTGTATAATATTCCAGAAATATTATACACCCAATATGAGAACACATGGTGATGGGGTTATTACTTTAGTTTAGAGTGAGAATTAAATCATGACGAGAAACAGATTCAGGAAAGAATGGGTCAGTTTCAGGTCATCAAACTATAACAAGGAGAGTGTCAGAGATCAGTGCTGGGCCCTTCATATTTACAAACTGTTCTCACACTAATACAAAGTCAAAAAGAAAATGAAAGAGTTCGACAGTAAGAGTCTGCAAAGGGAACACAGTGTTCAGGTGAGTGAACAAAATAAATGGCAGACGGTATGAGTATACGACTGTATATCGTCCATCTGGTATACTGCATGGAAAAGTGAAATATTCATTAACTGAAGATGGTTGGAGAATGTTGTGATACAGGGCAGTC
This sequence comes from Chiloscyllium plagiosum, assembly GCF_004010195.1. Taxonomy (NCBI): domain Eukaryota; kingdom Metazoa; phylum Chordata; class Chondrichthyes; order Orectolobiformes; family Hemiscylliidae; genus Chiloscyllium; species Chiloscyllium plagiosum. The sequence goes on along the minus strand of NW_025181938.1, from coordinate 1,985 downwards.
TGGGTGATCTATACAAATAAAAAATAGTTCTCACACAGGCACAGCAAACAGTTAGGAAGGAGAAAGAAAAGCCTTTGCTTGATGAGGTTGGAGATTAGCTGGAGTTGAGAGTTCCTCCAACTGGACAGTGTTTTGGTGAGATGGCACAGAGAAAACACTGCAGTGTTTTGGATCTTTACTTCAGGAAGAATGGATTTAAAGGGAAATAGTTTAGCACGGAGCGACTCGGTTGGATTCCATGATGACGGGTTAATCTCTGTT
>NW_025181938.1:0-582 GCF_004010195.1 Chiloscyllium plagiosum | reverse complement strand
GGTTTGATTGGCACCACATCCACAAGCATCCACTCCCTCCACCACTGACGCTCCATGACAACTGTGTGTACCAGCCACAGGATTTCTCCAGAAATTCAACTATGATCCTCAGCCAGTACCTTCCAAACCCCCAACCACTTCCATCTAGAAGGACAAGGGCAGCAGATACATGGGAACACCACCCCCTACAAGTTCCCCTCCAAATCACTCACAATACTAACTTGGAAACATATCGCTGTTCCTTCAGTGACAATGGGTCAAAGTCCTGGAATTCCCTCCCTAAGGGGCACATTGTGGGTCTACCTATGGAGTGCAGTGAGTTCAAGAAGATAGCTCACCATCACCTTCTCAAGGGGCAACTAGGGACGGGCAAAAAACACTGGCCCAGCCAGTTCTGCCCATATCCCACGGGTCAATGAAAAATATCATTCCACAGTCTGGGAACAGTGGGACCATCCCTTTGGCTTCAATGAAGAGTTTTATTTATTCAGAACATAATGAATTTGTGTAGCCAGAGGTTTTACTGTGATACTGATCTTCCCTCTGAATGTAGACAGCGTTGCTGCATAAATAAATTTGTTT
>NW_025181937.1:0-2517 GCF_004010195.1 Chiloscyllium plagiosum | reverse complement strand
CAGCTCCCAGACACTAAAAGTGACCCTATTGCTGTCCGACCACATGGAATACTTTGATGTGGTTGATTGGTGGTGGGTATGGTGTTTTGAAACGTGCATCAAGGGGACCGCCTTTATACAAGATATATTCATTTCTTTCCACGTGGAGACCCAATGAGGGTGGGAATGGCTGACTGCTTCTGAATGAAGAGGCCGTGACTGCTGCCAGGACAGTGGGTATTCACCAACTGTGCCTGGGTACACTGTAACATTAATAGCGAGAGAGCTCCTTCAGTTCCTCTACCTCTCCCCATTATCATGGATACTCTGCAGATGCCATGTACACCATCGGGAATCCCACTATACTGGAAACACCCGGCAGCTCCCTGCTGTGGGAGAAACAACCATCAACCTCATCAACCATATATATCCTCATTGATGTTGAGACACTGGGAAATGATGGATATGTCACCTGCCTGGAAAGTTCTGGATCATAGAAGCTGAATGAAACAGTGACCCTAACAGCCACTGGCAGCACCACCCTCCCCCGGGTGTGAACCTGCAGGTCGTGTTGAAGGAGGTGACACCGCTCTGTGACCAGCTCCTTGTTCAGTCAGTGCCCCTCACACTCTGCTCCTGGGTTAAGTGAAGCTTGGGAAGCTGTTCCTGGATAACGCGATGTGGATACAGCAGATCCCTTACCCCACACACACTCACTCTGTGGTTTCAGAGCTTCCCCTCTCTGCAGCCTCTGCTCCATTTGTTGTTCGTGTTACACACCCCTATGCTGTAACTACAGTCCCCATGCTCCATCCAGTGTTGGGTCACCAAATCCTCAGGTCTCCCTGAATGTCTGAGGCAACTCACAGCACAACCTCCAGCAAACCATCCCCAGCCCTTCCACTAAATTTTCAAATACAGGAGCCAGTCAGAAACCCCTCGGTACAAGTGTTGTGGACCAGACCAGATCCCCCCAGAATAGTTTAAGAAGGCCGCTTAGACCCAAACCTTTCCTTATTTTGAATATAGATGGGAAGTGTGCCTTACAGATATGTTGTGATTGGTCAAACCACTCGACATTAAGCAAAATATAATCTATTCAAATGCTTTAGTTAAAATACAATCAAAGAAAAGAACATTTTGGGATAGCTTATATGTTGGAACACTTACACAAACAATAAGATCTCACACATTCTTCTCAATCTCTCACAGCAACCAAACTTTGATTTCTGAACTTAATCATCATCATCAACCATTTCAGCTTCTAATCTTGCCATTGTTTCTCTCTGCTCTTCCACACGAGTTCTCACCACTGCAGGAAGTGAATTATTGAACTTCTCCAAAATAAGAATCTCTTTAAGAGGGTCATAGGTTTGCTCTGTTTTTAATACCCTTACCCACCTTTCAAAATTACTTTGATTGATCCTTTCATACTCAATGTGCGTTTAAGCAGCTACCCTTTTTTTAGATTCCTGAAACACTGTCTGTCGGCTTCTGGTCCAAGCTCATATGCACTTCAGATGGCTTTCTGCACCACCCCATACTCCCCAGATACCTCCTCCGATAGGGATGCAAATACCTACCAGCTTTGTTTGGATCAACTAAATCCACATGGCTCCTGGCCACTGCATTCGTTTAGCCACTTTCTCAAATGAAATTCAAAAGGCTTCCCCATCCTTCTCATCAAATTTAGAGAATGCCTGGATGTATTTAAACAGAATCCCATCAGGCCATTGGCTACTATAGGGTTACTCAACCGCACTAACCTCGTCATCCCGCCGACCGTCTACCTTCATCACCACCTTCTATGTCAACTTTCCCCTCTAATTGCTAACTGTTTAAGTTGAAACTCTCTGCTTTTCTTCTGTCCTTTTCTCTCTTCCTTCTTCATTTCCTTTTCTTTTGTTTCTAGTTTTCATCATAATTCAAACTGTTTCAATTCCTTCTCATGTTCAAAGTGCCTCATTTGAAATTGAATTCTCGCCATTTCCAAAGAGTCTGATGGCGGTTCCACCAAATGTAATTACCGAGCTACAGCTGTAATTATCTCGCATTTTCGCACAGACAAACGCAACCCCAACTCCAGCTTGTCTATCAATTCCTACATCTTTGCCTTCATTACCTTTTGTAAAAACCCAACTTCACTTCTTCCACACCCAGAGAACTCTTAGTGACTGAAAGAATTTTTATACACAAAAATACTGCTTAAACCAACTGAATTCAACATCCGGAACCAAAGACATGAACAAATACCATACGCGACCTTTAAACCTAATAGCCTCCTGGTGCATACTCTCCTGCATGAGCTTATTCGGTTCCTCCCACAACTCAAAGATGTGCATGTCAGGTGAATTGGTCATGCTAAATTGTTCGTAGTTTTTAGGGACGTGTGGGTTAGTTGCCTTGGGGTAAATGTGTAATAATAGGGTAGAGGAGTGGGTCTCGGTAGGTTACTCCTCGGAGGGTAGGTGTGGACTTGTTGGGTCGAATAGCCTGTTTGCACAATGTAGGGATTGTAATTCTAAACCCAAATTGGTA
>NW_025181936.1:0-2517 GCF_004010195.1 Chiloscyllium plagiosum | reverse complement strand
CATTCTGTAACTGACATTCCCTGGAACATTCTGCCTCCGACATTCTATAACTGACATTCCCCAGAACATTCTGTCCCCAACATTTTATAACTAACATTCCCTGGAACATACTGTCCCCAACAATATATAACGGTCATTCCCCGGAACATTCTGTCCCTGACATTCTATGACTGACATTCCCTGGAACGTTCTGTCCCCGACATTTTATACCTGACATTCCCCGGAACATTCTGTCCCCGACATTCTATAACTGACATTTCCCGGAATATTCTGTCCCTGACATTCTATAGCTGACATTCCTCAGAACATTCTGTTCCCGACATTTTATAACTGACATTCCATGGAACGTTCTGTCCCTGACGTTCTATAACTGACATTCCCCGGATCATTCTATCTCTAATATTCTTTAACACTCCCTGGAACGTTCTGTTCCCGACATTCTATAACTGACATTCCCCGGAACATTCTGTCACCGACATTTTATAACTGACATTCCCCGGAACATTCTGTCCCCGACATTCTATAACTGGCATTCTCCGGAACATTCTGTCCCCGACATTCTACAACAGACATTCCCCGGAACATTCTGTCCCTGACATTCTATAATTGACATTCTCCGGAACATGCTGTCCCCGACATTCTGTCTCTGACATTCTATAGCTGACACTCCCCGGAATATTCTGTCCCCGACATTGTCCAAAACATTCTGTCCCCAACATTATATAACTGACATTCCCTGGAACATTCTGTCCCCGACATTCTATAACTGACATTCCCCGGAACGTTCTACCCCAATATTGTATAACGGACATTGTCCAGAATCATCTGTCCCCCACATTCTCTAACTGACATTCCCGGAACATTCTGTCCCTAATATTGTTTGTGAACGGCCGGACGTCAGTGAATTGAACAAATGATAAAATCCCGAGGGAAGATATTCCATTCCAGGAACAAGGTTCTGCTGTCCCCTCAGGCAGTTAAAGGGGTGAATATGTTTTCCCTGCGTTTACATTTCTTCCCGACAGAGGATCGACCACAATTTAGACTAAAATACAGAAATTTCCAAACTCCGTTTGTCTTCAGGAAACTGGGAGAGAATCCTTCAGGACAGTAACGTTTTCACCCTCCATATTAAGAACTGGAAAGAAGTGACCTGTGCCTGCTCTTGAGTGATCGAGTGTGTGGGAATGTTCTAGAAACCATCTGTCCTTATGGATGTGTCTCTGTGTGTTTGGGGAGGGAGGGTTTCTTGTGGTTTATGTCACATTTTTGACAGTATTTCAGAGCCTTCTCATTTGTTATTCTAGCTCCAATTATTTTAATAAATCTCTGAATACAATGACACATTTGAAAATCTCACTGGGTCTCCAGTCAAACTGGTCCGTTTGCCTCCAGGTTGATGGATAATGTGTTTGTTTTCCTTCCTCACAGTTAACATAGTGACCATCGACGTCCTGCTTTATAAAGATTGTGGATTGTCTCCATGTGTTAGACGTTACCTGGGGGCCATGGCAGCAGCGGATCTCCTGGTCATTATCCTTGATCTGATACTGAGACACATTCCCATTGTTTATCGGGAACAGTTTTATTTCCTGATGGACTCCGTCCCCGTGTGTAATATCCATGCCATTCTGGTTTATGCAGCCACTGACTGTTCTGTCTGGTTCACCGTCACTTTCACCTTTGATCGGTTTGTGGCCATTTGTTGCCAGAAGCTGAAAAGTAAATATTGCAGTGAGAAAACGGCGGCTGTGGTTTTGGGAGCAGTGACTATGATGAGCTGTTTAAAGAACATTTCCTGGTATTTTATTCTCACGGCTCGGTATTGGCCCTTTGATCGGTTTGTGGCCATTTGTTGCCAGAAGCTGAAAAGTAAATATTGCAGTGAGAAAACGGCGGCTGTGGTTTTGGGAGCAGTGACTATGATGAGCTGTTTAAAGAACATTTCCTGGTATTTTATTCTCACGGCTCGGTATTGGCTGGTGAACCGGCCCTGGTTTTGTGATGTAACAGACGCTGTTCTATTCTCCCGTGTCTGGATGACAATCGAGCTCCTCCACAACATTCTAACTCCGTGTATCCCATTTCTGCTGATCCTGCTGCTCAATGTTCTCACCGTCAGACATATTTTAGTGACCAGCAGAGCCCGCAGGAGACTTCGCGCTCACACTAATGGGGACGCTCAGTCTGACACAGAAATGAGAAACCGAAAAAAATCCATCATTTTACTGTTTGTGATCTCGGCCAATTTCATCCTGTTATGGTCAACGTTCATGTTGTATTCTATATGGTACCGGATGTTGTATATTGGGTACGATTCTGTGTATCTCCATTATCTTGTGGGGGAATTGGGCTTCATGCTGCAGCTCCTTAGTTGCTGCACAAACACTGCGATTTATGCCGTGACCCAGACTAAGTTCAGGCAGCAGCTGAAGAATGTGCTGAAATATTCATTCACCCAAATCCATCAATCCATAAAATTCACTCATTAATCAATCCATCCAGGATTTTATCATT
>NW_025181935.1:1359-2516 GCF_004010195.1 Chiloscyllium plagiosum | reverse complement strand
CCACAGGCCTCCAGTCTGAAAAACAACCTTCCACGATCACCCTCTGTCTTCTACACTTTGAGAGAGTTCTGTGTGCAAATGGCTAGTTCCCCCTGTATTCCATGAGATCTAACCTTGCTAATCAGTCTCCCATGGGGAACCTTGCCGAACGCCTTAATGAAGTCCGTTTGGATCACATCTACTGCTCTGCCCTCATCAATGTTCTTTGTTACTTCAAAAAAACTCAACCAAGTTTGTGGGACATGAATTCCCACGCACAAAGCCATGTTGACTATCCCTAATCAGTGCATGCCTGTCCAAATATATGTGCATCCTGTCACTCAGGATTCCCTCCAACAACCTGCCCACCACCGAGGTCAGCTTCACCGTTCTATAGTTCGCTGGCTTTTCTTTATCGCCCTTCTTATACTTTGGCACACGTTTGCCAACCTTCTGTCTTCCAGCACCTCACCTGTGTCTATCGATGATAACAATATCTCAGCAAGAGGCCCCGCAATCTTTTCCATAGCTTTCCACAGAGCTCTCGGGTACACCTGATCATGTCCTGGGGGTTTATCCACCTTTAACCGTTTTAAGACATCCAGCTGTTCCTCCTATGTAATCTGGACACTTTGCAAGATGTCACCATCTATTTGGATACTTGTGGGGGGGGGGACTTACCAGGGGTAAGTAACGGGGCTCAGGCCTCTGGCACGGAGCCTGTCCCCGTTACTCAGAAGGGAAGGGTGGAGAAGAGCAGAGCAATAGTAATTGGGGACTCGATAGTTCGGGGCACAGATAGGCGGTTTTGTGGGAACGAGAGAGACTCACGTTTGGTATGTTGCCTCCCAGGTGCAAGGGTACGTGATGTCGCTGACCGTGTTTTCCGGGTCATTAAGGGGGAGGGGGAGCAGCCCGAAGTCATGGTCCACATTGGCACCAATGACATAGGTAGAAGGAACGCTGAGGATGTTAGGCAGGCTTTCAGAGAGCTAGGTTGGAAGCTCAAAGTTAGAACGAACAGAGTTGTTGTCTCTGGCTTGTTACCCGTGCCACGTGATAGAGAGTCGAGGAATAGGGAGAGAGAACAGTTAAATGCATGGCTACAGGGATGGTGCAGGAGGGAGGGAGTCCGGTATCTGGATAACTGGGGTTCTTTCTGGGGAAGGTGGGACCCC
>NW_025181935.1:0-586 GCF_004010195.1 Chiloscyllium plagiosum | reverse complement strand
CCCGTCAGGCAGGGAGGAAAGGGTCGTGTGAGGGAGCCGTGGTTTAATAAGGAATTGGATTCCCTTGTTAAATGGAAGAGGGTAGCCTATGTAAAGATGAGGCGTGAAGGTTCAATTGGGGCGATTGAGAGTTATAAGGTAGCCAGGAAGGACCTGAAGAGAGACCTAGGAACAGCAAGGAGGGGACATAAAAGGTCCTTAGTTGGTAGGATTAGGGAAAACCCTAAGGCTTTCTATAGGTATGTCAGGAATAAAAGAATGACTAGGGTAGGAATAGGTCCAGTCAAGGATAGTAGTGGGAAGTTGCGTGTGGAGGCTGAAGAGATTGGGGAGACACTGAATGAATACTTTTCGTCAGTATTCACTCAGGAACAGGACATTGTTGTCGATGTGAGTACCGAGTCACAATTAAGTAGAATGGATGGCTTTGAGGTAAGTAGAGAAGAGGTGTTAGAAATCCTGGAAAGGGTGAAAATAGATAAGTCCCCTGGGCCTGATGGCATTTATCCTAGGATTCTCTGGGAAGCAAGGGAGGAGATTGCAGAGCCATTGTCCTTGATTGTTATGTCCTCGTTGTCTGCAGGAG
>NW_025181934.1:1393-2516 GCF_004010195.1 Chiloscyllium plagiosum | reverse complement strand
ACATCCTTACCTGACAGCCTATGCTCCCAACTTAGGCTCCTCAGATCCTGTCTTACAGCATTGTAATTACCCTTCTCCCAATTGTAAAACCTACCCTGTTGTACGCACCTATCTCTCTCCATAACCAAGGTGAAAGTCACAGAATTGTGGTCACCATCACCAAAATGTTCACCCACTAACAAGCCCATCACTTGTCCCGGTTCATTACCGAGTACCAAATCCAAAATGGCCTCCCCTCTGGTCGGACAATCGACATACTGAGTTAGAAAAGCTTCCTGTACATACTGCACAAACACCGACCCATCCAATCTACTTGATCTAAAGAGCTTCCAATCAATGAAATCGCCCATGTCTACGACCCTGTGTCTTCTGCACCTTTCCAAAATCTGTTTCCCAATCTGTTTCTCCACATCTCTGCTGCTATTGGGGGAACTATAGTGAACACCCAACAAGGTGACGGCACCTTTCCTATTTCTGACTTCAGTCCATACTACCTCCAAAGGCAGATCCCCCTCGAACTGCCTTTCTGCAGCCGTTATACCATTTCTAATTAACAACGCCAACCCCCCTCCTTTTTTACCACCCTCCCTAATCTTACTGAAACATCTGTAACTGTAACATCCAACAACCATTCCTGTCCCTCTTCTATCCACGTTTCCAGGATGTCCACAGCATCGTAGTCCCAGGTACCGATCCACGCCTTAAGTTCACCCACCTTATTTCTGATACTCGTGGCGTTGAAGTATACGCACTTGAACCCATCACTATGTCCGCAAGTATTCCCTATCAGTGCTACCTTCTTCACAGCCTCCCTACATTCTTGGACATCCAGACAAACAGCTAGCCTACTTGCTGGACTACAAGTCCGGATCCCATCCCCCTGCCAAATTAGTTTAAACCCCCCCCAAAGAGTGCTAGCAAACCTACCCCCCAGGATATTGGTGCCCTTCTGGTTCAGGTGCAACCCGTCCTGCTTGTACAGGTCCCACCTTCCCCAGAATGCAGTCCAATTGTCCAAATACCTGAAGCCCTCCCTCCTACACCATCCTTGCAGCCACGCGTTCAACTGCACTCTCTCCCTATTCCTTGACTCACTGTCACGTGGCAGCGGCAACAACCCAGA
>NW_025181934.1:0-1051 GCF_004010195.1 Chiloscyllium plagiosum | reverse complement strand
CTGCTTCCTCCCCTTCCCACCTCTAACTTTTACCCAGCTACCTCTGTTCTCTGGCGTAACTATGTCCCTGTAGCTTCTATCTATCACCCTCTCAACCTCTCGAATAATCCTCAGTTCATCCAACTCCAGTTCTAGTTCCTTAACTCGTTCTGTGAGGAGCGGGATCTGACTGCATTTCCTGCTGACGAAGTCGGCAGCAGTATCGGTGGTCACCCCTACCTCAAACATCCTGCAGGAGGAACATTCCACTGCCTGTGCTGCCATTACTCTACACTTCGTCTCCAAAACAAGAACACTTAGTAGCTTACCTATAGACTTTAAATATGCGTTAGAGTCATCGAGATGTACAGCATGGAAACAAATCCTTCAATCCAAACCGTCCATGCTGACCAGGTATCCCAATCTAATGTAGTACCACTTTCCAGAACCCGCCCATTTCCCTCCCAGCCCTTTCTATTCATACACCTGTACATATGCCTTTTAAATGTTGTAATTGCACTAGTCTCCATGGCAATTCATATCATACAAGTACTACTTTCTGCGTTAAAACATTTTCCCTGAGATCTCTTTTATATATTTCGCCTCTCACACTAAACCTATGTCCTCTCGTCCTGGGCTCGTCCACCCCATGAAAAAAAGGTTTGTCTATTTATCCTCTCCATGCCCCACCTGGTTTTATAATGCTCTGTAATGGCATCCCGCAGACTCAAGGGAAAACCACTCCAGCAGATTCACCCTCTGCACATCGATCAAATTCTCGAACGCTGGCAACGTCTTTTTAAAACGTTTCTGAACTGTTTCCAATTTCACAGCATCCTTCCGATAGGAAGGAGACCTGAATTGCACGCAATATTCCAAACTTAGCCGAACCAATATCTTAAACAACCGCAACATGCCCTCCAAACTCCTGTGTTCAAATCTCTGACCAAAAAAGGAAAGCATCCGACTTCTTTACTATCCTATCGATCTGTGCCAATACTTTTAAAGAGCTATGAACCTGCACTCAAGGGTCTCTTTTTTCAGCTACACTCCTTGGAACCTTATCATTAAT
>NW_025181933.1:0-2516 GCF_004010195.1 Chiloscyllium plagiosum | reverse complement strand
CTTTCATAGACAATCAATTCAATCCCAAAATGGAAAATTTTCCAACTCTACAGAGGACAAAATAAATAGATTTTATCAATAATAACTGATATAAAATAAACAAACTTTAACAGGTGACAAAATAGATGAACAATAAACATAATGAAATTTAAGCAGAATCCTCCTTAATCCCAAATATGCACATAATTAGGACAGACTAGATCGACAGTTTGGCCACAACATTAACAATGAAAAACTGAGGAAAAAAGGAACAAATTCTGTGGATCAAAAGTCCAGACTACAGAAGTGGGATGAAGTAACTTCCTCAAATTGTCGGCGAAAACCACAAGAAATACCACGTAGATGTTGACTGCAGTGAGAGCAGTAGATCATCAATTCCGTAGCTGGTCAGTTGGACCTAGGTCATTGCTCGAGATAGAAATTCTTGTTTTCTGAGTCTTTCGAGTGTTTGATCATTACTCACGAGAGAGAGAGTCAAAGATCTCTGTTTACAAGGTTTTCAAAAATTTGTATGCCACCCCGTTTTCTCAAGTTTGCAACACACTGCAACTTAAAACCCCAAAGATTGTTAAAACACCTGGTGTCAGCTTGCCTCAATAGAGGATCAAAATCCAGCTTCTCCAAAAATTACATGCCTTTGTGTAAGATATATGTGAATACCTTAGACTTCCACTTTCAACCTTGGAGTTGTGGAAAAAAAACCCCTCACTTTGTTTGGACACTGCTGTGTTGCAAAGGTTCAGACTTTCCCAGTTTATGTAACAAGAGGCCTTTGAATCAGCATCTTCTGACTTTCTCTTATTCTTTCTTTATTTCACCATTTAGCTATTCCGTTCTTTTGCAATTTTTCACCTCTATTTGTTAGTCTGTTGCACGAAACAAATGCTCAAAGACGAAAAAACGGTTTTAATAAAACCTGGTGGTCTGATAGTATATGGCTCAAGGAAGAAATTATTAAAAATGTTGACAAAAGTGAGTTCGGTTCTTGAAATCTTTAAAATGACGTGCAATCATTGGGGAAATTGGACAAATTGACTTTCTTTCTCAATATTATGGAATTGTTTGAAAACCTTCTCTCTTCCCACCTACAGTCATGGAGGTGAAGAACCAACAAAGGAAGCAGCTTAACATTAACATTTCAGCCTTCTCTCCACTCAGTCTCTTCTCAGTCTGAGATGGCCAACTTCTTATTCTGATACTATCTTCCTACGCTTTGGAGGCCCCCAGCCAAGAGCAGCATCCTTCCTGCAGCTATCCTATTGAGCTTTGTCAGACGCTTATATGCCTCAAAGAAAATCAGCTCAGTTTTCAATCATGCGGTGAGTCTCCAATCTAGTTGAGCGTGGACTGAGGAAATGGGCTGAACGGAACACAATTAGGTTAGGACACATGGAGACGAGGGTGGGTGGGAATGAATGAAAAGAGGTGGACAACGGCCAAAGGAGGAGCCAATATGGCTGGCACAATGTGCATAGTCATCTGGCCTTGCTGTGCTGTGCAGCAGACAAACTGGGATGTGATAGATGCTGAGGAACTGGGGCAGGTCGGAGCAGTCTCCCAGTGATGAAGCTCAGCTTGTCTGTGATGGAGCTCTGTTGTATCAGGCACTGCAAGCCTAGCCAGTTCCAGTCGGTAATACTGGATAAGCAGTGGCTATGATGAGAGAATGGGGTTGTACCCTAAGTGGAGTGTCAGCCACGCTGACTGTGTAACAAGAGCAGTGTATCTTTGTGGCTGTTGCTGCTGAGGCTCAAAGCCAGATTACCACCTCTTCCCTGGGTATACAGCCGCCTTTCAAAGGTAGTGTGGCTGCAAGGGACGCTGGTCTTTGGGCAGTTAGTGGTGAGCTGTTCCAGGAATAGTACATGGTCAGAAGAGTGGAAATCACACAAGAAAAAGATGCAATGTATATCGTTAATGATGCATGTTTGGCTAAGTTGTGGCAAGAAATCTCACTAGCCCTCACTGAGTGAAACGCTGCCAGAAATCCAATTCAACATGGACGTAATTCAAAACAAACCCCAAAGATTCAGCCTACAATTTCTGCTGCATCACTCAGCATTTCAAACCTGTTTAATGTTGAGCAGCAAGTGATTTTCATGGATCAACTGCATCATTTGACAAACCTTAATCTCTGCAAGTTGTTCTGGCTGTGAGTGAATGGCAGACACATGAATAAGGCAGAGTGTTTATTACATACATGGTTTCACCAACTTCCTTTGAGCAAGCAGAAAAGCATTGACTTCTTTTGTGCTCAATAGCCTGGATCTAACTCAATCTGATCCTCTCCCTGGGCGAACCCAGACCATACACCCCAGACAATGAATACTGGTCCCTATTTGACACTGATATCTATTGCAGCTCAGCAGCCCCTGTACACATCATGAATCCACACACTTTCCATGAGGGTTACTGGGCACTGATACTGACCAGGACCTTGAAATCTAGGAATATTGATTACAACCGCCCGTGCTCCACTGCAACCCAGCCTGAGGCTCTTCCTGGCTCCTTCCTGT
>NW_025181932.1:0-2516 GCF_004010195.1 Chiloscyllium plagiosum | reverse complement strand
GATACCACACCCCTCTGCAACAGCGGAATAAACAATACTACTGATTCAGGTCTTGTTTCAGACTGAAGTTATTGAAGTGACTAAACTTCGTTTCTCACAATCACTTATCTCATTTATTGCATGATGTCAGAAGTGTATTTTGCTCAGCAATTATATTAACTATTTAAAAAGTCTAATCATAAATAAGATCCTTAACACCCAATTATTAATCTGTTCCTAATTCATCTCAATTTTCTTGAAGTCAATGTTCACACAAAACAGTGCACATAAAGCGACACAAAGATATTCATAATCAGCTGATTACTATTCAGTAGAACAACCTAAGTATCTTAATGTTCCCGAGACTAATGACAATAGTAAGCATTTATTTACTATTCCATGCAGTAAGTGCATTTGATATCTTATATTTCAGTTCCGTCGTTAACGACCATTTATGTTGTTTAAACCAATAATTCTAATTTGTCATGGATATTGACTGTAATACAAGAAGACTGGAGACAATTTTTTAAATATTCTAACAATCTTTAAGCTCCTCTTCTTTGTGTGTGTGCAAGAGACAATTCAAATTATAACAATTTTTGTTGCAAATTCAACAAACGCTACATTTTGAACTTATGAACTTCTTATATTTTTGCAAAAAGGTTAGTCTTCACTGTATGTCATATTAAAAGACTGCTGTTTCCAATCATGCGTGCTACGAAATGATTATTGCTTTCATTGCATTCTAAGAAGTGTTGATTTTTTTTGTTTCAATTCCAACATTATTCATCATTGTACAATAATGACACAATTATTACAATCGCTTTATATACCACACTGCAGTGACTTCATTGTTTGTTTAGTTTCAAGCTCATTTCATGATCTATTAATTCTCTTCCTAATTCTGACACTTTGATTATAATATTAATCAACGTACCATCTCTACAAGGAATCCAGTGGAAAGAAATTCACAATTTTTACATTGCATATATTTTTGAGTTCAGAAAAGAATTTTGTTCAATAATCACTGAATGTCTCATTTTTTCTTTAATACGTAAAGCTAGCTACTATGTTTTATTCCTTCGTTTACTGATCTTAATAAATATTCAATCGACAACACAGCAAAGTGCTTTTGAAATATTGAATCATGTTATTTCTTCATATGTATTGCAGTGTACATTCTCTCATTCATTGTAATAATCAATATTAATTTTACCTGTTGAAACATCGTTGTATTAATGTAAATATATTTCACTTCAATGATAAAACGTAAGACTTAAGCATTTTTCATGCAACAAAACCCAATGAAAAAGCATCAGCATTTCTTTATTTTTTCATTCAATAATGACAATAAATTTTGAATTTTTGGAAGTTGAACGTTTTTACAAAGAAGGAATGTTGTCTTCAGTTGAATATTCACATTGAATGACTTCTTCACTGTATCTGCTGTTTATTCTCTTCTTCGGGTTCCCAGGAAAAGAAATAAACTAGTTCTGCTGGTTCTAAATTCCTGAAAAATATTTGAGAATGTTGCGGTCTTAAAGGTGAAAAGCTAAGTGATCGTAAGTGATCAGTTTTTTGTTCGGAAGAGCTTGATTCAAACATTTCGGACATTCACATTGTTATTCTGCTGTGTTACAAGGGGGGTGGAAACAAGTCGCTTTCTTCATCTGTAAAGTAAACATATGCCACTTCCAATTATTCATTAGTCAGCTAATTAACCACATTTGTTATTAAAAATTGCAATTCATCTAAATATTGGAATGACCTTTGATCAAATTAAATTTCTAATTATTTTTCATTCGTGAATTGTTGAGGATTGTTTTTTTTTGTTTTACATTCATCTATTCGTATTGAATGCAAATTTTACATGCTTTGACAATAGCGGAGGGTGTTTATTTGAAATTTGTCTTTGCAAACTTCTCACTGATTTTACTTATTGCATATAGTTGCACAGTGGCTCAGTCATTAACACTGCTGCCTCACAGTGCCAGGGATCTCGGTTTGATCCCATCCTCGGTGACAAAAAGAAAGTGTAAATTTGGTTTTGTTCAACTGCCAAGGCTACCATTTTCTGTTCATGTCCATTAAAAATATTTGGAGAAAGTGAGGGAAAGCAGATGCTGGAGATCAGAGACAAGAATGTGGTGCTGGAATAGCAAAGTATGTCAGGCAGCATCTGAGGACCAGCAGAAACCACGTTTCAGGCATAAGCCTTCATCGTCTTATTGAATTATTTCAGGAGGTGACCAAGCATGTGGATGAGGGTAGAGCAGTGGATGTAGTGTACATGGATTTTAGTAAGGCATTTGATAAGGTTCCTCATGGTACGCTTATGCAGAAATTCAGGAGGCATGGGATAGAGGGAAACTTGGCCAGTTGGATAGAAAACTGGCTAACTGGTCGAAGTCAGAGAATGGTGGTAGATGGTAAATATTCAGTCTGGAGCCCAGTTACAAGTGAAGTTCCACAGGAATCAGTTCTGGGTCCTCTGCTGTTTGTAATTTTTATTAATGCCTTGGAAGAGGGAGTCAAAG
>NW_025181931.1:0-2516 GCF_004010195.1 Chiloscyllium plagiosum | reverse complement strand
TAGTTACTGACTTGCCCCGAAAAGGCAGATGGAAAGGAGCTCCTTACACTGGGTTCTTACAAGAACGCCCGGGCTCCAGGGAGAAAGTGTATTGGATTGTTTCCTCTCCATTTCCAACATGGCTGTAATAAAGGTGGTGATGTTGCTGGTCAGACTGGAGCGGTTCACTTGCCTCCAATGTTCTGTTTTCCGAAGAGTGACAGGAACCCCACGACAAACCAAAGCACTAACCCCAGCAATGAGACTGGAGATGAGATTGGACACATTGGAAGGAAAAGGTGAAGGTGGAGGGGAGATCTGTTTTTGAGCATCTTGGAGAGAGATGAGATCAGGAGAAGCTGCTCCCACTCAAAAAAGGATCCAAGGTAAGAGAGGCCCAGATTTAATGATCTGCCAGAGAAACAAACCAAAAGCTTCTTCACACACCGAGTGGTTTTGGTCTGAAATGCTCTACCTGGAGGTGGAGGTAGATTCAAAGCAAGGCATTGGTGAGGTCACAGCTGATGTAAATGGGGATAATGTGCAGAATTGTGGAACAAAGGGCAGGACAGTGTCACAGAGGAAGGACATGCTGTTGGAGAGCCAAAGACTAGACAGTGGGCTGAATGGCCTCCTACACCGTAACGTTTGGGATATTCAGCCACATTTCCTTCCAAGTCAGAGACTGAAATACTCCTTTATTCACCCTGTGGAGAAACCACAGCAGCCACTCGCTGGACTGGAAGGGGAATGGCTCCCTTCCAGAACTTGCTTTTCAACCCTACAATCCACAACAGCACATCACTGAACCGTGCGGAGGAGGCGTGGAAGGGTAGTCACTGGTGGAACATCTGGAAAAGCAGTAGATAATTGGCAGACAGCAAGGTCACACAAAACACCAGGTCATGGGCAAGCAGGATCTGGTTGGAGAGACATTAGTGAAGGGCTGAAGGGGATTTTGAAAGCAGGTTCGGGGGTGGGGGGGAGGGGGGATGTAGGAAGGCAAATGGAGTTAGCAGAAACACCTTCCCTCTGGTGATAAAAAGGGCAGCATTGACATCAAGAACTTCAACATTCCAGAGACTTGGAATTTAAATAAGGGAGGTGGTGATTTTTAGTACGACTGAAACAGATTCTAGTAACTGTGAACAGATCGCTGAGAGAGACAATTTGGCCGGGTAGGTTGACCACAGAGAAACAACAACAACAAGCCAAGAGAAACCACAGGATTCAGGATCATCACTCATTTCCTTACGAGAGGAAAAGAGATACTGAACCTGTTCTGATCATCATTTCTCTTGGAGAGGGAATCCTTTCTCCACTCCCACTCTACCCAAGCAATTTAATCCCTTCCCCCACTTCATTAGCTTGTATCAAAAGGTCACAACCCACCACTACCACATGAAGGCAGCCACAGGGTCGTTCCAAGGTGCTCGAAGGAGGGATTCTAAACTAACAGCTTCCAATAATCCTCCTCAGGTTCTGATTACAGGACGACAGCTAATGAATGAGACACTGGACAGAATCCAGGAGAAACTACAGTAAGGAGTGCAGCAAATGTACAGGGTCTTCTTAGACATAGCCCTATGACCCAGGATACAACACTCCCATACCAACCAACCATCACAGACATTAAATTCTCATCAGGGCAGAGACTGCTCAATCCCAGAAGGGGACTCTCGTTAGATTCTCTACCCACTCTCTGGGATGGGGAGGGGGGGGAAAACAAAAGAGGAAAGAGTGGGGTGAATCCAGTCAATCCCAAGCCATCCCATCCTATCCCATCCCATCCCCAACTCTTGCTTTCGCTTTGCAAGTTCATTTCCTTCCCATATTATATCCTTCTGAAATGGTCCATCATCTCCTCTTTTACAGGCATGGAGTTCCCCACCCACTCATTACCATCACAAACCTGGAAACTGCTCACTCCCACAAGCTGCTCCTCTTCCATTCCCAGCAGAATCTTTTTAATCTCTTAACCCTTCCACATGTTCTAGACAGGAACCATTTGTTACCAGGACCTGATAGAGGATCAGACCTGAAACATTAATCTTTCATCCCAATGAGTTGAATATTTCCAAAGACTAAGGCTTTCGTTCACTGGCAAGTCAACAATTTTCTGCTGCTAAGAGTCTCAGTTTGAAACAGATGATAAATGAAAATTTTCAATTACATATTTCATCTTGTGGGGTTTTTTTCCTAAATTTACTCACACCCTGAAATCCAGCAAGAAATAACTGCTGGTCACATTATATTGTGAACATTTAAAATAAAGCCAATTATAAAAAAAACTTTTAAAAGACTTCAGCTTGATACCAAAAAGCCTTTTCTATTAAAAAGCATTTTGTATGAAGAAATTACACTGTATTTTTAAATCCCCAGAATCACAACTTCTCTCTTTCCTATCCTATATTGCTAACTGCTGGGCCAATCCTCTATTTATAGTTGGAGATGAGGCCTGTCAGGGTGGAGAAAGCTCACTCCTTCCGGTGTCTATAAAGGGTGCCCCCTGTTGTTCTGCATCAATACCCCGCCAT
>NW_025181930.1:0-2516 GCF_004010195.1 Chiloscyllium plagiosum | reverse complement strand
TTAGTAATGGTGGGAGGGCCGAATGGCCTTGGAATGACTTGGACGGAGTCCTCAGAGACAAAGGGGATGGGGAGGAATGAGGAGAGAGGGTCTAAAGTGAAATGGGCTGGCCGAGTGGCCGTGAATCCATGTTGAATGGGTGAGGTGGGCTAGCACCATGAATGGGGCTGAATGGCGTCCTCCTGAGAGCCAGAGGGCGACGTCAACAGGGGCCACGCGCTGCAGCTGGGGAGGCGGGGCCACCCGGGGAACGTCATCGCCCGGGCCTGACGTCACAAACCCTCTCCAGATGGGGAGGATGCGGCCGCGGCTCAACGCTGGGCTGGCCGAGTGGCCGTGAATCCATGTTGAATGGGTGAGGTGGGCTAGCACCATGAATGGGGCTGAATGGCGTCCTCCTGAGAGCCAGAGGGCGACGTCAACGGGGGCCACGCGCTGCAGCTGGGGAGGCGGGGCCACCCGGGTAACGTCATCGCCCGGGCCTGACGTCACAAACCCTCTCCAGATGGGGATAAGGCGGCCGCGGCTCAACGTCATTGCGTCAGCGCGGCGAGGCGGAGGGTAACGTCACCGCGTCTCCGACAACATGAAGAAAGGACGTATGGGATGACGTAATCTGGAGACGACGTCCCGTCACCGACGACGAAAGGGCGTCGCGCGCCGCAGGGGCGAAGCGGTTGTGGGGGAGGGGGAAGGAGAAGTCGACGCGCGACCCGCCTCTGCGGGCCTGACGTCACCGCGTCGCCCGCAGCGACGCGTCACAGTTGCCGTTCATGGGCGGGTGAAGGGCGCGCGGGGGCGGGGAACGTCAGGACGTAGCGCCTTTTATGGAAAAGAGGGTCGGAGGGAGGGTGGAGGCGACGTCATCGCGTAAACCGGGACCCGCCTCCCGAAGAAGGTGCATGCGCACTTCAACCGGGTCGCTGCGGAGGATCAGCATCAGCCACAAAATGGAGATTGTCAACCAGGTAGTGAGCATCAGTCAGTATGTAATATATCATTATATACGTTATACTGTCACTGTATAACGGTGTATATCACTGTATAAATCACCGTATAACGGTGTATATCATCATATATCACTATATAACGTTATATATCATTATAATATCATATATCACTATATAACATCATATATCTCTATATAACGTTATATATCATTATATAACGTTATATATCATAATGTCATTATATATCATATCATTATATATCACTATATAACATCATATCACTATATAACGTTATATATCATCATTATATATCACTATATAACATCATATATCACTATATAACGTTATATATCATAATGTCATTATGTATCACTATATAACATATATCACTATATAATGTTATATATCACTATAATATCATTTATCACTATATAACATCATATATCACTATATAATGTTATATATCATGTCATTATATATCACTATAACGTTATATATCACTATATAACATCATATCACTATATAACATCACTATATAACATCATATCACTATAAAATGTTATATATCATATTATATATCACTATATAAGTGTGTATCATTATATCATTATATATTATTATATGTTATATATCATAATATCATTATATATCACTATATAACATTATGTATCATTATATCATTATAATATTATATATCACTATATATTGTTATATATATCATTATAATATCATTATATATTAATATAATATACGCCGGGGGGAGGGGGATAACAGTCAGAAATTAGGCATTGTTACCCAGGTCCCTACTGTCTGTATATAATCTATTACAGAGTAATCTATCGTTATATATCAATATAATATCAATATAATAATATCAATATACCCCAGGGGGAGGGGGATAATAGTCAGAAATTAGGCATTGTTACCCAGGTCCCAATGTCTGTATATAATCTATTACAGAGTAATCTATCATTATATATCAATATAATATACCCCGGGGGGGGGATAACAATCAGAAAATGGGGATTGTTACCCAGGTCCCTACTGTCTGTATATAATCTATTACAGAGTAATATATCATTATATATGAATATAAAATCAATATAATAATGTAATATACCCTGGGGGGAGGGGGATAACAATGACAAAATGAGGATTGTTACCGAGGTCCCGACTGTCTGTGTATAATCTATTACAGAGTAATCTATCGTTATATATCAATATAATAATATAATATACCCCCCGGGGGGGAGGGGGATAACAGTCAGGAAATGGGGATTGTTACCCAGGTCCCTACTGTCTGTATATAATCTATTACAGAGTAATCTATTGTTATATATCAATATAATAATAATATCATATCATGTGGTGTGGTATGGTGGCTGAGTGGTTAGCAGTGCTGCCTCGCAGCACTAGGGACCCGAGTTCGATCCCAGCCCCGGGCTACTGTATGTGTGGAGTTTCCACATTCTCCCCGTGTCTGCATGGCTTTCCTCCAGGTGCTCCGGTTTCCTCCCACAGTCCAAAGATGTGCAAGTTAGGGTGGATTGGCCGTGCTAAATTGTT
>NW_025181929.1:0-2516 GCF_004010195.1 Chiloscyllium plagiosum | reverse complement strand
CTGTTTCCATGCTCTATTAGATTAGATTTCTGACAGTATGGAAACAGGCCCTTTGGCCCAACACGTCCACACCAAACCTCTGAAGAGTAAACCACCCAGACCCATTCCCCTATCCTATATTTTACCCCTGACTAATGCACCTATCATTGTGGGCAATTGAGCATGGCCAGTTCACCCTAACCTGCACATCTTTCCATTGTGGGAGGAAACCGGAGCACCCAGAGGAAACCCACGCAGACACGGGGAGAATGTGCCAACTCCACACACAGACATTCACCCGAGAGTGGGATCGAACCCGGGTCCCTGGTGCTGTGAGGCAGCAGCGCTGACCACTCTGTAAGAAATTTGAACTGATGTCAGTCTTAAACTGGCACACCTTTATTCAGAGACTATGCCATCTGTTCTCGACTCTCCCCATGAGGGGAAACATCCTCTCAGCATTTACCCTGTGAAGACCCTTTAGAAACCTGTATATTTCAAAGAGATCACCTCTCATTCTTCTAAACTCCGTTGATGTTGGAGGCTGAGGGGTGACCTTACAGAGGTTTATAAAATCACGAGGGGCATGGATAGGATAAATAGACAAAGTCTTTTCCCTGGGGTGGGCGAGTCCAGAGTAAGAGGGCATTGGTTTAGGGTGAGAGGGTAAAGACATAAAAGAGACCTAAGGGGCAACTTTTCCACACAGAGGGTGGTACGTGTATGGAATGAGCTGCAAGAGGAAGTGGTGGAGGCTGGTACAAATGCAACATTTAAGAGGCATTTGTATGGGTATATGGAGGGATATGGGCCGGGTGCTGGCAGATGGGACTAGATTAGGTTGGGATATCTGATCGGCATGGACAAGTTGGACCGAAGGGTCTGTTTCCATGCTGTACGTCTCTATGGCTCTACTGGTACTTTCCCAACCTGTTTAGTCTTTGATCTTCAGAAAATCCCTCCCTACCCGGGATCATCCTCGTGAACCTTCTCTGAACTGCCTCCACATGAAACATTATCTTTATTTAAATAAGGGGAACCAAAACTGCTCACAGTGCTCCTGATGTGGCCTCACCAGCACCTTGTCCAATTGCAGTAAGACTTCCCTACTCTCGTACTCCAACCCCCTTGAAATAAGGGCCAATGTTCCATTAGCCTTCCTTATGACCTGCTTACCTGTGTGCTATGCTAGCTTTCTGTGCCTTGTGCACAGGCTCCCCCAAAGTCCCTTTGTATTGCAGCATTCTGCAGCTGTTATCAATTTAAGTTGTGCTCTGTTCTGTTGTTCTCCTTTCCGAAATGAACTCCATTTGCCAACTTGTTGTATCCCCCTCGCAACCTGCCTTTCCATCTCGTTTTTGTGTCGCCTCAAATCTGGCCACACGACACACTCCTCTTCCTTCCAAGTCGTTGACGAAAATTGTAACCAGTTGCGGTCCCAACACTGATCCCTGTAGAATCCCACTCGGAACAGGGATTACCAACCTGAGAAAGACTTCCTTAACTCCAATCACTGTGTCCTTTCCATTAGCCAATTCTCTATCCATGTCAAAACTACTACCCCCATCACCTTGGGCTCTTATGATGTTACTTTTTGTGAGCTACCTTGTCGAAAGCTTTCTTAAAGTCCACATATAACGCATCTGCTAGTTCCTCTCGATCCACTCTAGTTCCTCGAAAAAAACTTCTAATTAGTCAGAGACGATTTCTTTATGATGAAGCTGCTTGATTTGACGATTTCACAAATCTTGAATTAAGAGTCGAACAATGACTGTGAAACCAATGTCAATTGTCAAAAGGAAAACATCTGGTTCGCTGATGTCCCTTAGGGAAGGAAACTGCTGCTCTTTCCTCGTGTGACTCCAGACTGACAGAAATGTGGTTGACTGTTAACTGTCCTCTCGGCAATAAATACTGCCATAGTCAGCGGTGTCCCACAAAAGAACTATCAAACTAAAACCTCAAAATCCCGAGACATGCAGTGCCATTCTCTCTCCCCGTCCTTTGGCTGTCTCGCACTGCTTTCTTTCTGTCTTTCCTGTCTGAACTTTCTCTCCATCTACCTCAGCCCATGTGTGTCACGTGTCACTCTGACTGTTTCACTTTTCTCCGTCTCGTTTTATCCATTGGTTCTGTGATGTCTCTCGGCCAGTCTCATTTCCAGGACTTTTTGTGCTGACTTGCGGTGAGGTATTTGTGTGGGATGTAAGCGGGGAAGGGGTGGGGGAGTGCAGGTGTTACTCCAACTCAGCTGGCTTCACAGCTAACACAGGAGTTGAAGGGTCTCAAGCTGTAGGAGAGATTTTGACTTCATTTCCACAAGCAATTTTAAAGTACCAAGTAAAATGAAGACATTTCGGGTAAGTGTTGCTCTGGACCCATTCAACTAAATGAACCTTTGTGATGACCTCCCTCTGTTTGATGTGGAGGTGCTGGTGTTGGGCTGAGATGGACAAAGTTAAAAATCACACAACACCAGGTTATAGCCCAACAGGTTTAATTGTAAGTACTAGCTTTCCGAGTGCTGCTCCTTCATC
>NW_025181928.1:0-2515 GCF_004010195.1 Chiloscyllium plagiosum | reverse complement strand
TTTTATGGTGGCTATACTAATGTCCTGTACAGCAATGGCATGACGTCCAAATTCCTATTCTCAATGCTCTGATCCATGAAGGAAAGCGGTCCAAATTCCCTCATCAACAACCTGTCCACATGTGATGCAAATTTCAAAGAACTGTTTACCTGCATCCCTAGATCTCTGTGTTTGACAACATTAACCAGGGCCCTAAAATTAACTGTACAAGTACTGCCCCGGTTTGCCTTATCAAAATACAGCATCGTGCATTTCTCCACCTGCCATTCCTCAACTTATTGGTACATCAGTACTGGTGACCGCATTCTCCGCTTAGATAACCCTTTTCACTGTCCATTTTCCGACCACATTCAGTGTCATTCACAAAATTCCTAACTATGACTCCTTTATTCTCAAGGAGAAAGTGAGGTCTGCAGATGCTGGAGATCAGAGCTGAAAATGTGTTGCTGGAAAAGCGCAGCAGGTCAGGCAGAATCCAGGGAACAGGAGAATCGACGTTTCGGGCATAAGCCCTCCTTTATTCTCAACCAAATTGTTGATATAAATGATGCACAACAGTGGACCCAGCATCGAATCTCGTGGCACACTATTGGTTACAGGCCTGCAGTTTTAGTCGAAACCATTTATGAAGTCATTCTGTCTCCTACCAATTTTGAATCCAGCTGTAAAGTGCTCCGTGATTATGTGTGATCTAAACATGTAAACCAGACTGCCATGAAGGACCTTTTCAAAGGCCTTGCTGAAGGCCATGTAGATATGTCTACTGCTCTCCCTTGATCTATCACTAATCTACTTCCTCAAAAACTCAATCAAATTTGTGAGACATGATTGTCCACGCACAAAGCCATGCTATCGATGGCCAATCTGTCCTTGCCTTTCCAAATGTTTGAAGACCCTGCCTCAGAAGCTCCTCCAACAACCTACCTTTCACTGCCATCAGTCTCATTGGCCTATAGTGGCTGTAGATGATGCAAATATGTCGGCCAGGGGCCGTGCAATTTCTGCCCTGGCTTCTCGCAAGGTGTTGGGATACATGTCATCTGGTGACACCAAGGTGTTTTCTACTTTTGTCGCATTTCAAGACAAGCTAAACCTCTGTGTTCTCCAATGTGAGCAGTATTGAATACATCATTATTAATTTTACCACGTTCCCGAGCTTCGATGTCTTTCTCCGCAGTAAATCCTAATGCACTATATTACTTTGCGAACTCCCTCATCAGCATTGGTTCCATATGGACAGCCTCATTGACTTTTAAGAGGCCCTATTCCCTCCCTCAGTAACAATTAGTCCCTTGCTTAAACATCACAGAAGTGGGTACTGCAGATTCTTGAGATTAGAGTTAAGGTGAGAGTGGTGCTGGAAAAACATAGCAGGTCAGGCAGTAGCCGAGGAACAGGAAAATAGACGTTTAAGGCAAAAGCCCTGCTTCTCCTGTTCCACGGACCCTGCCTTGTTTAAATATGTCAAAATGCTTCTGTACCTTCAAATATCCCCCTACCACCACTCTCCTCCCCCGCCCTTATCTGTTCTGAAATTTATCCTTGCACCAAAATATAAAATCCAACAGATTTATAAATATTCGCCTATTATAAAATCATGCATCTTCCGTTGTTTGCCAGTGTCCAGTTATTGTTTATTGCCAACTCCTTTACAATGCCTTCCAGCATATTCCCAACATACACCCAGACTGACACTGTTTGCTTTCAGACTGATTGCACAAAGTGTTGTGGGAGTTTTTGTGTATCAATCTGAAAATGGTAGTTTACAAGTCAGCAGGTATTAGAGATGATACATCAAATGTTTGCATTTATGAAAAAGAAAATGCAGTCTAATATGGAGACTTCATGCTAAAACTATGCGAGGTGCGAGTCAGATCGCACTTCGAATATTATGAACAATCCGAATGCCCGAAGGAAAGTTATCCTTGAATTGGAGGCAGGCCAAAGAAACTTCATTCAGCTAATGTTGGGAATGGAAGTCTTTTATAATGTGAAGAGGTGAAGTAGACTGAGCTTGAACCCACCGGATGTTTGCAGAATGAGGGAGAAATTTTATGAAACGTTCAAGAATCTGAGGAGCATTGACAGGGTGGAGGCTGGGAAGTTAGAAAACAGAACATCACAGCACAGCAACAGGCCTTTCAGCATACCATGACTGTTTTGACCATGATGTTATTCTAAATAACACCATCTGTCTCTACATGGTCCATACCCCTCTATGCTCTGCCTGTTCATGTTTCTGTCTAAATGCCACTTCAAAATGTTTCTCACATTTCCGCTTCGACCACCTTCTGAGCAGATGCTACCCATACTGGAAATATAAACCTTGCCTCATTCATCTCACTTGAAATTCTCACTCTCACCTAAAACCGAGGCGCCCTCGAATTTGACATTTGCACGTTGCAAAAGAGATTCCGACTATTTACAGTACCCATGCCTTTCATAAGGCAATATACCTGTAAATGGTCGCCCCACAGCCTCTGACACTCACGCAAAACAATCCAACTGGGTCCAA
>NW_025181927.1:0-2515 GCF_004010195.1 Chiloscyllium plagiosum | reverse complement strand
AATTGGAGCTCTTTCTGGGAATGGTCGATTATCTACAAACAGGATGGTCTCATCTGAACTAGAGCGGTATCAATATGCTGGGTGAGAAAATTGCTTCTGCTCCCTGGGGGCTGGAGGGGGGAAGATAATCCAATGCAAAAGTCGGATGGGAACTTCAATTGTTGTTGCAGCAGACAGGAGGTTGAGGGTAGTGAGGTCTGGGATAGATTTACAAGGTTATGAGAGGTTACAGGCAACCCGCAAGTTGGTTTGAAACGTGTGTAATTCAATGGCAGGAGCATTCATAAGACCATAAGACATAGGGATGAAAGTAAGGTTATTCGACCCATTCAGTACACTACACCATTCAGCCATGGCTGATGGGCATTTCAACGCCAGTTACCCGCACTCTCGCCAATCCCTTAATTCCTTGCAAGATTAAGAATTTATCAAATTCTACCCTGAAGACATTTAATATCCCGGTCTCCACTGTGCTCCGTGGAAATGAATTTCACAGGTCAGCCACTCTCTGGCTGACGAAATGTCTCTTCATCTCCGTTTTAAATTGAACCTCTTTAATCCTCAGGCTGTGCCCACTGTGCCTAGTATTCCCGCCTGACAAACAAATTACCAGCTTCCACCCTTTCTAAACCATGCATTATTTTGTAAGTTTCTATTAGATCACACCTCAACATTCTAAACTCCAATGAATACATTCCCAGGATCCTCAGACATCATCATATGTACGGCCTGCCATTCACGGATCATCCGTGTGAAACTCTGCTGGACATGCTCCAGTGCCAGTCCCTCCTTCCTGAGGTGTGGGCCCAAAACTGGATGCACAATTCTAAATGTGTCCTAACCAGAGCTTTATAAATTCTTAGTAGCACATCCCTCCTTATACAGTCCAACTCTCTTCAGATGAATGACAACATTACATTTGCTTTCTTAACACAGCATGGGTTGGTCCCTGAACTTTCAATCTGGTGATCATTTCAGAAACATGATTCGAGGAGGGGCAGGAATAATTGTTTTAGACTCCGGGATTTAGAAGTGTCAGAAAGAACAGAGATGTGTGGCATTTTTAATCAGGGAAAGCACGGCAGCAGCTGAGAGATCGGTTGGGGACTCAACGACTGAAATAATTTGGGATGACATTAGAAACAAGAAAGGAGAGGTCATCTGTTGGCAGGGTTCTATAGGCCTCCGAATTGCTCCAGCTATATAGAAAGGATATCAAAGACCATTCTCAACAGGAGCGAGAGTAATATGTTGTCACGGTGGATAGTGGGCTAGAGAGTTATAAGTTAGCCAGAACAGATCTAAAGAGAGAAGAGCAAGAAGTACCAGAAGGGGACAAAAGAGGTTGTTGGCGGATAGGATCAAGGAAAGCCACAAGGCATCCACAAGTATATCAGGAATAAAAGAATGACGAGGGTAAGGTTCAGGCCAATCGAAGACAATAGTGGAAATTTGACTGGGGAGTCTGAGGAATAAGGGAAGCATGTAATAAATACTTTTCTCAGTATTCACATTGTAAAAGGGCAATGTTATTGAGAATACGGAGTTACAGGCTACAATATTGTATGGGACTGAGGTTGACAAAAAAGGCTTTTTCGCAATTTGAAAATAAGTAAGCCCCTGTGTTGAATGTGATTTATCCACAGATTCTCTTGCAAACCAGGGAGAAGACTGCAGAGACGTTGGCTTCTATACTTATGTCATGATTGTAGACAGGATTAGTGCCAGAAGGCTGGAGGTTGGTAAATGTCATTCTCTTGTTTAAGAAGGGGACTCGGGACAACCTTGGTAATATATGCCAGTGAGCATTACTTCCGTTAAGGGTAAGATGTTGGAAAAGGTTATTAGCGATAGAATTTATAACCATCTGGAAATGAACAGTTTGATTAGGTCTCGTCAACACTGTTCTATAAAGAGTAGGTCGTGCTTTATTAACATTACTAAGTGCTTAGAAAAGGTGACAAAACAGGTGGATGAAGGTACAGCGTTGCTATGGTTTAAATGGACTTTAGTAAGGCGTTTAATAAGGTTCCACACGA
Source organism: Chiloscyllium plagiosum (assembly GCF_004010195.1). Lineage (NCBI taxonomy): Eukaryota > Metazoa > Chordata > Chondrichthyes > Orectolobiformes > Hemiscylliidae > Chiloscyllium > Chiloscyllium plagiosum. The sequence continues at coordinate 476 of NW_025181927.1, read as the reverse complement.
TAGAATTTTTCAAAAAAATACGGCGGTTCGGGATGGAAGGTGTTTGAGCGGTTTGAATCAGAAATTGGCTATTTGAAAGTAGACGAATTGATTGATGAAAAATTTTCATCTCGGACTTCAGTTACCAGTGGTGTGCCACCAGGATTTGTTTTAAGCCCACTGCTGTTTGTCGTTTCTTTAAAGTGATTTGGATGTGGGTTTGAAAGTTAGGGTTAATAAATTTGCGGATGACACAAAGTTAGGCAGAGTTTCCAATAATGCTGAAGGATGTTGTGGATAACAGACGGTCATACATCAGTTGCAGTGCTGGGCTGAGAAATGGCAAATAGAGTTTAATGCAGAAAAGTGTGAGGTAGTTCCCTTCAGAAGGAATGAGAGGAATGCAGGACGGTCAACAGAGAGATCTCGGTGTCCTGGAACATGAATCCCTGGAAGTTACCTCTATGGTTGATAGGGTTTTGGAGAATCCAAATGGT
>NW_025181926.1:1258-2515 GCF_004010195.1 Chiloscyllium plagiosum | reverse complement strand
AGGGGCCTCAGCGTCCTTCCATACCAGTCAATGTCAGTTGTGAGATTGGTGCAGCAAGCAATGAGCAAAGCAGGTGTTATCTTAGCAAGAGGAATTGAGTTCAGAAGTGGGGATGTCATCCTGCAGTTATGGGATCATTGAATATATTCAAGGCTGAGTTGATCTGATTTTGGAACAACAAAGAAGTGGATGTTTATGGGGGAAGGCAAGGAAATGGTTTTTAGACCATTGCAGAACAGTTACCAAGTCAAACAGCACCGAAACAGTCCCTTCAGTCCAACTACTCCATGCTATGTTCTCAAAGTCATCTAATCCCATCTGCCAGTGTTTAGCCTATATCCCTCAGTCACAAAGCTGGTCCTTTTTACTAAAAGCTTGTCCTTCTTCTCAAGGATGCGGTGTCCTTGGTTTTTTTTCAGAGGGATGGTAAAAAACCCCGGGATCCGAAGTGACTGGTTTAGTACCGAGATGAAAAACAGTATTGGGAGGCATTTTTGGTTATATGTGAACAGATGAGACTTGAGGCCAAAGCTTTTATGTTTTAGAAGTGACCTGTACAATGAAAGGGGAGTGGACAGTCCTGAAATCTGAAGTCTCGTTTGGGTGAGTTAAGCAGTGGACTATGTGGAGAAAGGCTGCTAACACTGTCTCCTTCTGCCCTTCTAACTGTAAGCCTCTGTTCAGTTTTACTTTGTTTAAGGGGTTTGTTTTTTTTTGGTACTGTTGTGTTCCAGCATTGCGAAGAGTGTTAAGAGTTTCTCCACAGCTTGTACTGTACTTAATAAAGTTTGGTTGTTCACAGAAGTTGGCGTATTGCAGTGTAAGAAGCTCAAGCAAAAGAACTTAACAAAGGAACCTAAGGGATAAGTCTTTCATGCAGAAAGTGGCATGTTTAAGGAAAGAGCTGTCAGAGGAAGTGGTGGGTGCTGGTACAATTATGACATTAAAAGGCATCTGGATGGGTATACGATTAGGAAGGGTTTAGACGATATGGGTCAAATGCTGGCAAATTGGCCGAGGTTAGGTTAGGTTATCTAGTTGGCACGGATGAATTAGACCGAAGGGTCTGTTTCTGTGCTACATATCTCTATCACTCTGGCTTGCCACTAACATTTGCCACATCTATATGTACAGTTTCTCTCTGGTGTCAGTGTCAATGCCTTGATAACTCATTCTTAACTGGACTGGCAGTGCTTGGAATATAATGCGGCAAAATGAGGGCAATTCACATAAAACATCCCCCTATGCACCGATAGT
>NW_025181926.1:0-1219 GCF_004010195.1 Chiloscyllium plagiosum | reverse complement strand
TACTTCCAAATTCGAGATTATATACAGAAGAAGACCACGTTATTAGATAGTCTTTATAAATCAGATAGAGAATGTAGTGTCCTACGACCAGTGGGGTCAGTACTATTTATCATTTCTACATGATGAAGTATCGGGAGATATGGATAATCTGCTTAAAACATGGGATCAGGATTTGGGACTAGAAATCTCTATAGAAACGTGGAATGATATTTGGGAAAATGCTAGAAGAATTACTATCTGTAACAGAACCCAGGCTATCCAGCTGAAGATACTTCATAGGGCCCATATAGCACCAATTTTTCGATTGGCAAAATTTAAGGCAGGAGCATCTCCAATGTATCCTAAATGCAAAATAGAGTTGGGCACTCTTATACATTGCCGATGGACCTGTCATAAGATCCGTAGATATTGGACTAAAGTAGCAAGTACCCTGACAGAAATTTTAGGAACGGAAATTAAAGTGGACCCTGCATCTCTCCTATTGGGCTTTTCGAACCTTCCCTCCCTGGACACGTACGGGAAGAGACTATTTTCTATTCTTTCTTTCGTGCAAGGAAAAATATTTTGGTGAACTGGGCGGCTGAGGGCCACCCTGGACTTTCAAATTGGCACAGATTAATTATGGAATGTATTCCCTTGACTTCCTTACAAATATGGTGCACCGAAAGACTGAATTATTTTATAAAATATGGCAGCCCTTCTTGAATTACATAAATACAGATATTTCGGCTATCCTAACAAGGGCTTTTATTTAATTGAGATTACAAACCTGGCTGGTCCGGGGCCCCTCAGGGGAGGAATCCCGCACGAATACGGGTTTTATTACATCTGATGTTAACACATTCCGAGCATGTAAGAGACTTAAATATGCACTCTGGTTAGTTGTAGGTTAGAATAGTAGATAGTTAAGTTTTGTTTGTTTTTTCTTCTTCTTTTTCGGTTTTTTTTCTGTTTTTTGTTAAATTATGACTATTGTATATTTGAGTTAATTGTATATCAATGTTTATATCTGAGAGTTTTGTTTATTTTTGTAAACTTGTTAAAATGTTAAATTTCTAATAAAAATATCTATAAAAAACTGGACTGGCAGTGATGACTTTTGTAATCTTTTCTTACAGACTATCTGAAGACAGAAGTTTCAAGTTAACAGATAAAGGGCTTATGTCCAAAATGTTGATTCTCCTGTTTCTCTGATGCTGCTTGCCGTGCTGCGCTTTTC
>NW_025181925.1:0-2515 GCF_004010195.1 Chiloscyllium plagiosum | reverse complement strand
AGGAGATGTTTGATGTATTAGAATGCATGAATTTGGGAAAACGCCTGATCCTGAACAGGTATATTCATTAACACAGAACATCACAGCACAGTACAGCTCTTCAACACTCAATCTTGCACCGATCTGTGAAACCAATCTGAAGCACAGGGAACCATGACTATTTCGTTGTCATCCATTGCTTATCCAATGAATATTAATTGACCTTAAATTTGGTCAAAAAGAGACAGGGCAGTGAAGACGCCTTGCAGCACGCCTACTTTCATCAGCCAGGGCATTGAGTGTAGAAGTTTGGAAGTCATGTGTCATTTGCAAAGGGGCTTTGCTCTGGTCGCATTTCGCGAATTCTGTTCAGTTTTAGTCACCTTGCGATAAAAAAGGATTTTATTAAACAGCAAAGAATGCAGAATAATTTCACAATAATGTTGCCAGGACTCAATGGTCTGTTTTATAGGGAGAGATTGGACAAGCTAGTACTTCTTTTCTTCAGAGCACAGGACACTGTGAGGGGATTTTATCGAAGTGCAGAAGATCTTGAGAAACATGGATAGGGTGAATGCACTCAGTCTCTTTCACACGGTTGTCCAACTGAAGATGAGATGGAATCAGTTCAAGTTTAGATGGGAAAAAAAGAAGGGAGCCTGGGAGGAAACCTTTTCCACAGAGTGTGGTAAGCATTAGAAATGGAATGAGCTGACAGCAGAAGTGGTTGGACAGGTTCATTAACAATATTTAAAATACACTTGACGCAATACAAGGATAGGAAACGTTTCAAAGGATATTGGATAAGTGCAGGGAAATGGAGTTAACATTGGTTGACAATTTGATTGGCGTCGACCAATTTAGGCCAAAGTGTCTGTCTCCGTGCTCTATGGCTCTGCATCTCTATGAACACAAATTTCCTGGATAAAAGATGAGGACACTTTATGTTAGCATGAGAGACCTCAGCAGACTGCCTATTATTGTTAGTTGAGTTCCTATGACACGGACTCACTGGTCACAAAGCTCATTTCTATCTCCCATGTATATGAAAGGCTTCATTTTCATATGGTAAAGACTGTAAAATATCTAGCGTCTCATTCTGCTCTCGTGTTTTCCATACCCAGGAGACAGGCAGTCGAATGTTCAAATATCAGTGTCCTTCACTGTAGACATTGAATCACATCATAAATACATTTGATACATGTGTAGTTTCGAGTGCCCATGTATTAATTACTTGACCCTACATATTGTATTACTTGAGATGCTGTTTTACTGCAGATGGTACACATGTTATACACTTCTCAGTATCCAAATATCAGCCGTTCAACAGAGCAAACATCGTATTGATGCCGATAATCTAGTAACTGAACATTGTTGAGTGTCCCCATATGACTGAATAACCTGTCTGATTACAATATAGTGACTTATTCGATCTCCTTATTGGTTAGAGAGTGGTGAACAGGTTTCTTTTGCTTTCCTAATTCTTGTCATTCCTCCAAGCCCATCCCAACCCCTCCCTCTCCGCCTTCTAGTCGGGGTTTTCTAAAGCACTGCAGTTTAAATTTGTTGCTATCTGATCGGTGAAAGTATTATAACAGAAGGTGTGAGTGAGAAAAATAAAATTCAATTAATACTCTATGAGGAGTAGGCCGTTCTTCCTCTCAAACCTGGTCTGCTATTCAACAGGATTGTCTTTGTTCCAAAATTCTACTCATCTATTTTTCTGCCTCTCTCTGTAACCCGTGATTCCACGACGGATCAAGTGTCTATCTATCTCAATCTTAAATTTACACAACAATTCTCATAACAGTAGCTCTCTATGACACGGCGTTCCAAATATTCACAAACTTTCGAGAGAAGAAATTCGTCTTCATCTCTATCTAAATTGAGGCTTACTTACTCTGACTGTCTGGCCCTAGATTTCCCAATGCAGGAAAACCGCCTATCAGCGTTTGCCCTTTCAAGGACGCTTCAGAATCATTTGAGAACAACATTCATTCTCGAAACCTTCAGTGGATTGATCCCGACAGATTTAGGCTTTGATTTTGTGATACTCTCTTCAAACCCAAAATCATCCTCGTGTACCTTCTCTGAACTGACTCCAATAAAACGAATTTTTTCCTTCAATTCGATAACAAAAAACTGTTCACTATTTTCGAGACATTGTCTCTCCAGCACCTTCAACAGTTATAGTCAGATTTTCCTCTTGTGATACTTCAGTTCCTTGAAAAAAGGGGTCAACATTCCATTAGCCTTTGCGGTTGCCCGCTGCCCCTCTGTGCTATTTTTTGTGCTTTGGGAACAAATCCACCAAAGTCACATTCTGTTGCAGTTTTCTTATTACAATAATAATCTGCATGTTTTTTCTCCCTTCCAAAACGAAGGCCTTAAATTTCACCGTTATCCAATATTTGTCAATATTGTACGCACTGACTTCAACAATTAACATATTTCAATTAACTGTTTAGATCCTGCTCAAAACATGGAATTTCGCCAACCTTTTTGTCGTCTGTAATTTTGGGGAATGGATGTCCAC
>NW_025181924.1:501-2515 GCF_004010195.1 Chiloscyllium plagiosum | reverse complement strand
TAGATCATTCTGAAGGCAGGGTCTGTGATCGATAAGAGTTACAGGCTCTTCGGCATGAAGAAAGCTGGGTAAATGTTAGAAGAGGGAATAACAGTCAGTGCAGGGATCTCCTGTGGTCGTTCCTCTGGAAATCAAGTATGACGTTTTGGATAAATTTGGGTAGGCAATGACTTACCGGTGGCATGCACTGCGATGGATGTCTTTGGCACACAGTCTTTTTCTGTTGCACTGAAGGGAAGTGAGGAAAGAAGGAGTGTGTTAATCAATCGGGACTCAGTAGTGAAAAAGTTCAGACAGAAGGTATGTTGGGAATCAAATAGACTCACGGTTGGTGTGTTGCCCCGCAGGTGCGATGTTCCGTGATACCTCGTATCTTCTCTTTGAGGTCCTGAAGGGAGTGGATGACAAGCTCCAAGTAGTGGTCCACATAGGTACCAACTACATAGGTAGAAAGAGGGACGGGGTGTAAGGCAGGATTTCAGGGACCTAGTGTGCAAGCTTAGAAAAGTATTGCAATCTCTGAATTTTATCCGTGCAATATAATGGTGAGGTGAAAAACAGGGAGAGATACCAGCTGAATACATGGCGGCAAAGGATGGTGCAGGGGGTCTGGATTTCAGGTTTATGGATGATTGGGGCTCATTCGGGGGAAGGTGCGACCTCTACAAACGGGACGGTCTTCGCTTGAACCAGAATGGTACGGAGATCATGGGTGTGAAATTTACTTTTGCTATTTGTGTGGGTTTCAACTAGCTCAGCAGGATTGTGGGAACCAATGTTCTCGTTCCAGTAAACACGCGGATGAGAGTCGGCAGGACATGCACTGGTCTTCAGGGTCACAGGAGTGTGCTGGCAGACAGCAAGCTGGTTTGAAGTGTGTCAACTTCAACGCCAGTAGTATCTGGAAAAAGTTGGTGAACTTCCAGCATGTGGCTATTACTGAGACATGGATTGAGCAAGGTCAGGAATTCAAGGTGCAAGTTCCAGGTTTTGATCTTTCATCAATATCAGGGACAGTGGTAAAAGTGGGGTGGGGGGTGTGGCTTTGTTCTTCAAGGACGGTATAACGGTGACTGAAAGAACACTTGACAAGGACTCATCTGCTGACGTGTTATCGGTTGAGTTCACAAACAGGAGAGAAGCGGTCACACTGCTGGGAGTTTTCACAGGCATCCAAAAAGTTCCCGGGATGTGAAGGAGAGGATAGGCAAATGGATTCTGGGCCAGAGTGAACGGAACATGGTGGTCACACTGCTGGGAGTTTTCACAGGCATCCAAAAAGTTCCAGGGATGTGAAGGAGAGGATAGGCAAATGGATTCTGGGCCAGAGTGAACGGAACATGGTGGTCACACTGCTGGGAGTTTTCACAGGCATCCAAAAAGTTCCAGGGATGTGAAGGAGAGGATAGGCAAATGGATTCTGGGCCAGAGTGAACGGAACATGGTGGTCACACTGCTGGGAGTTTTCACAGGCATCCAAAAAGTTCCAGGGATGTGAAGGAGAGGATAGGCAAATGGATTCTGGGCCAGAGTGAACGGAACATGGTGGTCACACTGCTGGGAGTTTTCACAGGCATCCAAAAAGTTCCAGGGATGTGAAGGAGAGGATAGGCAAATGGATTCTGGGCCAGAGTGAACGGAACATGGTGGTCACACTGCAAAGGCGCAGCAGGTCAGGCAGCATCCAGGGAACAGGAGAATCGACGTTTCGGGCATAAGCCCTTCTTGAAAAGATTGAGGTTAATAAGGAGGAGGCGTTGTCATTTTTAGAAGGAGTGAAAGTAGACAAGTCATCTGGACTGAATGAAATTTTTCAAGGAATCCTCTGGGTAGCTGGAAAGTATTTGGCCGACACTTTGGCCTTGATCTTTGATCTGTCATTGTCAACAGGTTTAGTATCAGAGGACTGGAGGATTGCAAATGCTGTGCCCTTGTCCAAGAAGGGCAGTGGAAATAACCCAGACAATTATAGACCAGTGAGCTTTATGTTTGTTGTAGGAAACGTTTTGGAAAG
>NW_025181924.1:0-440 GCF_004010195.1 Chiloscyllium plagiosum | reverse complement strand
ACATGGTGTGCATGGACTTCAGCAAAGCCTTTGATAATATTCCACATGCAAGGCTTCTGGACAAAATGTGGAGGCATGGGATTTAATGTGATCGAGCAGTTTAAATTAGAAACTGGCTTTCTGTAAGAAGGAAGCGAGAGTTGGTTGAGGGAAAATATTCAGCCTGACACCTGGTTCCCAGTGCTGTGCAAAAAGGATCTCTTTCGGCAGCTCTTCTGTTTATAACTTTTATAAACGACTTGGACGCCAGTATAAGTGTGGATGTTTTAGTATGTTTGTAGATAAAACTCAAGTTAGTGGAGTGCGGGAGAGTGTGGAAGATTGTTGCAGGTTGCAGGAAGACTTGGATAAACTGCAGAACTGAGCTGAAAAGTGACAAATGGAAATCAAATCAGAAAAATCTGAGATGATTCACTTTGAGAAGAATAACAGAAAAACAG
>NW_025181923.1:0-2515 GCF_004010195.1 Chiloscyllium plagiosum | reverse complement strand
ACACATTGTATTGACCAGCCTACGGCCACAGGATGAATGAACATACTGTCTTGACCATTTACACGTCACAGGATCATTCCCACACAGTTTTGACCATCCTCAAACCACGGGATTATTCACACACACACTATTGACCATCCTCAGGCCATGGATTTTTCACACACAATATTGACAATCCTCAGGCCACAGGATTATTCACACTCTGTATTGAACATCCTCTGGCCACTGCATCATTTACACATAGTATTGACAGTATACAGATCGCAGGATTACTCTCACACAGTATTCACAATCCTCAGGCCACAGGATAATTCGCACACAGTATTGAACATTCTCAGGCCACAGGATTACTCACACACTGTATTCACAATCCTCAGACCTCAGGATTATTCGCGCACTGCATTGAACACCCTCAGGCCGCTGGATTATTCACACACAGTACTGACCATCCTCAGGACACACGACTATTCACATACAATATTCAATATTCCCAGCCCACAGCATTATTCACACACAGTATTGATTAGAACACGGCCACAGGATTAATGAACACACTGTCTTAACCATTTACATGGTCACAGAATTACTTCCACACAATATTGACGATCTTCAAGCCACAGGATTGTTCACACACAGTATTGAACATCTGTATATATTTAAAGAGCCAGTTTCAGCAGCCTTCTGCGATAAAGAATTATACAGCTTACAGCATATATAGTGGCACAATAGCTATATAGCAGCATGGTGGCATTTAGCAGCATGGTGATACAGTGGTTAGCACTGCTGCCTCACAGCACCAGGGACCCAGGTTTGATTCCAGCCTCGGGCAACTGCGAGGAGTGTTCACACACTGTATTGACCATTCTCAGGCCACAGGAGTATTCACACACTGTATTGACCATTCTCAGGCCACAGGATTATTCACACACAGTATTGACAATTCTACGTCTACAGGATTACTCACACACAGTACTGACCGTTCACAGTCCACAGGATTATTCATACACAGTATTGATAATCCTCGGGTAGCAAAATTATTCACACACATTATTGACCAGCCTCAGGCCACAGGATTATTTACACACTGCGTTGACAGTACAGAGGCCACAGGAGTATTCACACACAATATTCAACATTCCCAGCCCACAGGATTTCCCACACAGTATTGATGAACATACGGCCACAGGATTAATAAACACATTGCCTTGACCATTCAGTTCAAACAGTACTGAACATGCACAGGCCACAGTTTATTAACACCCAGTATTGACCATCCACAGGTCACAGTTTGTTATCACACAACATTGACCATCCACAGGCCACATTATTATTCACTCACAGTATTGACCATCCTGAGGCAAAGGGTTATACACACACAGTACTGACATTTCACAGCCCATAGCATTATTCACACACAGTATTAACTGCCCTCAGGCCCCATTATTATTCACCATCCTCCGTCCACAGGATCACTCTCACACAGTATTGATCATCCTCAGTTCAAGGGTTATTCATACACAGTATCCTAAGACCATAAGATCATTCACACACTGTATTGACCATCCTCAGGCCACAGGATTATTCACTCACTGAATTGAACATCCTCGGGCAGCAGGACATTGAACACACACAGTATTGACTATCCTTCAGCCCAACGGTTATTCCCACACAGTATTGACCTTTCTCAGTCCACAGGATTATTCACACACAGTATTGACCACCATACGGCCACAGCATTAATGAACACACTGTCTTGATCATTTACACGTCACAGGATTATTTCCATGCAGAATTGACGCGTCTCAGGCCACAGCAATAATCACATACAGTATTGACCATTCAAAGAGCACAGGATTATTCACGCACAGCATTGATCATTCTCAGGCCACAGGATTATTCCCACATAGTATTGACAATCCTCAGGCCACAGGATTATTCACACTCAGTATTGACCAGCCTACGGCCACAGAATTAATGAACACATTGCCTTGACCATTCAGTTCAAACAGTACTGAACATGCACAGGCCACAGTTTATTAACACCCAGTATTGACCATCCACAGGTCACAGTTTGTTATCACACAACATTGACCATCCACAGGCCACATTATTATTCACTCACAGTATTGACCATCCTGAGGCAAAGGGTTATACACACACAGTACTGACATTTCACAGCCCATAGCATTATTCACACACAGTATTAACTGCCCTCAGGCCCCATTATTATTCACCATCCTCCGTCCACAGGATCACTCTCACACAGTATTGATCATCCTCAGGTCAAGGGTTATTCATACACAGTATCCTAAGACCATAAGATCATTCACACACTGTCTTGACCATTTACAGGTCACAGGATTATTTACACATAGTATTGACCATCCTCAGACCATGGATTATTCACACACAGTATTGACAATCCTCAAGCCACAGGATTATTCCTACACAGTATTGACCATCCTCAGGCCACAGGATTATGCACACACAATATTGATGATTCATCGGCCACAGC
>NW_025181922.1:1959-2515 GCF_004010195.1 Chiloscyllium plagiosum | reverse complement strand
GGGGGGGGGGGGGGGGGGGTGCAGGCTCAAGGGGCTGAATGGCCCAATCCCCCCACCCAATCCCGGTTCTCATCCGAAGGCCCAGGTCCCTTCCGTTTGCGAGTGACGAGGGTCTCGGTTTGAACCGGGGTTCGGCCTCTGGATGAGCCCCTCCCTCGGGGTGAGGTGAATGCGGGTGGGGGGTTCGGTGTCCAGTTACAGAGCGCACGCCTTACCACAGCCAGCGGCTTCGTCCGTCACCTTAGTGAGAACACGGCCTGTACGGATATCAGAGAAGGCCCAATACTGGCGGGGGAAGGAGAGAGAGTGAGAGAGAGAGACAAGATTCAGTCAGTGTGCAATGACACAACAAGCCGCGGCGTTCTGTACAGTCATCACTGAACACACTCGTGTCACAGATACTGCTCGCTCCAGCTCAGCCCAAACACAACGGGCCCGTCAGAGGGATTCACACTCAGGTCTAGGCTCCGACACACTGACCCTCCGACAGTGCGGCACTCCCTCAGCACTGACCCTCCGACAGTGCGGCCCTCCCTCAGCACTGACCCCCCGCAGT
>NW_025181922.1:0-662 GCF_004010195.1 Chiloscyllium plagiosum | reverse complement strand
CTCCCTCAGCACTGACCCTCCGACAGTGCGGCCCTCCCTCAGCACTGACCCTCCGACAGTGCGGCCCTCCCTCAGCACTGACCCTCCGACAGTGCGGCCCTCCCTCAGCACTGACCCACCGACAGTGCGGCACTCCCTCAGCACTGACCCTCCGACAGTGCGGCACTAACTTAGTACTGACGCTCTGTCAGGGTGGCCCTCCCTCAGCACTGACCCTCCGACAGTGCGGCACTAACTTAGTACTGACGCTCTGTCAGTGCGGCCCTTCCTCTGCACTGACCCTCCGACAGTGCGGCGCTCCCTCAGTACTGAACCTCCAACATTGCGGCCCTCCCTCAGCACTGACCCTCCGACAGTGCGGCCCTCCCTCAGCACTGACCCTCCGACAGTGCGGCCCTCCCTCAGCACTGCTGTGGTCTACAGTTGCACAGGTCGTCTAGTGTGTGAGCGTGACTAGAGACTCACACAGAGACATGACACACACACACAGACAGAGACACACACAGAGACTCATGCACATACACAGACGCACACAGCCATAAAATCATAAGATGACAGACACAGAGTTAGGCCATTCGATCCTGGCTGCTAGATTTCCCAACCCCTTCCTTCTGCTCTCTCTGTGTTACCCTCGGCCCCCTTTACCAACCAGGAAACTGAGC
>NW_025181921.1:0-2515 GCF_004010195.1 Chiloscyllium plagiosum | reverse complement strand
AAAAGCAACCCTCCACCACCAACCTCTGTCTTCAACCTTCGAGCCAGTTCTGTATCTAAATGGCTAGTTCTGCCTGTATTCCATATCCTTACATACAGATAAGGAAAGACACCACTTCGACTGGGACAACGCATCCATCCTAGGACAAGCCAAACAGAGACACACACACAAGAATTCCTAGAAGCATGGCATTCCAACTGGACCTCTATCAACGCATCAATCAGACCCCATCTACTAACCCCTGAGAAAAAGAACAGGAAATGGCATCACCACAGGAAATGAAATCACCAACCCAAAGAAACCCAAACATATAAATTAAAAGCAGAAATTATCAGCAGTGATTTGCCTGGAGGCCCACTGAAGATGTTACTGAGTAGGGTAATGAAACATCTGGAAATGAACCTTCCAGCTCAGCGAGCAAACCTAAATCATGAACCTCAACTTGAGCTACAAATCTTCTCAAAACTTGCTAAGTAGGTCAAGTTTTGCACTTTCTCTAGTAGGTATATCCACATACTGAATCAGAAAATTTTCTTGTACACACTTAACAAATTCCTCTCCATCTAAACTCTTAACACTATGGCAGTCCCAGTCTATGTTTGAAAAGTTAAAATCCCCTATCATAACCACCCTATTATTCTTACAGATAACTGAGATCTCCTCACAAATTTGTTTTTCAATCTCCCACTGACTACTCGGGTGTTAAAATACAATCCCAATAAGGTGATCAGCCCTTATTTCTCAGTTCCACTCAAATAACTTCTCTGGCTGTATTTCAGAACAGCTGTAATGCTATCCCTTATCAAAAACGACACTCCCCCTCCTCTCTTGCCTCCCTTTCTAACCTTGGTTAAAACAATGACTGCAGATGCTGGAAACCAGATTCTGGATTAGTGGTGCTGGAAAAGCACAGCAGTTCAGGCAGCATCCAAGGAGCAGTAAAATCGACGTTTTGGGCAAAAGCCCTTCATCAGGAATTCAGGGGAGAAGGCCCAGTATTCCTGATGAAGGACTTTTGCCCGAAACTTCGATTTTACTGCTCCTTGGATGCTGCCTGAACTGCTGTGCTTTTCCAGCACCACTAATCCAGAATCCCTTTCGATCCTTCCTGTAGAATTTGTATCCTGGAACTTTAAGATGCCAGTCCCTGTCCATCCCTGAGCCACGTTTCTGTAATTGCTGTGATATCCCAGTCCCATGTTCCTGACCATGTCCTGAATTAATCTGCCTTCCCTGTTAGGCCTCTTGTATTGAAATAAATGCAATTTAATTTGTCAGTCCTACCTTGTTCTCTGCTGTTTCCCTGCATGCCCTGACTGACTCACTTCTTTTCTCAGCTGTACCAGTCTCACTATCTCCCTGGGTCCCTTGCTCCCACCTTACTAGTTTCAATCCTCCCGAGGCACTCTATGAAATCTCCCTGCCCTTATGTTAGTACCCTTCCAATTCAGGAGCAATCCATCCTTCTTGTACAGGTCACTTCTACCCAGAAGAGAATCCAATGTTCAAAAATATGAATCCTTCTCCCATACACCAGCTCCTCAGCCATGCATTCATCTGCTCTATCCTCCCATTCCTACCCTCACTCACTCGTAGCACCGGGAGTAATTCAGTTATTACTATTCTCAAGGACTTCCTTTTTAAATTCCTACCTAACTCTCTGTAATATCCCTTCTGAATCTCATCCTTTTCCCTTCCTATGTCGTTGGTTCCAATGTGTACAATGACCTCCTGCTGGGTCTTCTCCCCTTTGAGAACATTCTGCACCCTCTCTGAGACATCCTTGATCCTGGCACCAGGGAAACAACACACCATTCTGATTGTTCTCTGCTGGCCACAGAAACATCTGTCTGTGCCTTGGACTAGAGAGTCCCCTAACACAATCGATCGCTTGGAACCCGACTTACCCCTCATTACATTAGAGTCTGTCTTGATACCAGAAACTTGGCTGTTCGTGTTACGTTCCCATGAGAATCCATACCCCCTACATTTTCCAAAACAGCATGCTTGTTTGAAATGGGGATAGCCACAGAAGACTCCTGCACTACCTGCCTACCTCTCCTACCTTTCCTGGAGTTAACTCATCTATGTGACTGTTTCTGCGGCTTTTCTCCCTTTCTATAACTGCCATCCATCACGTCCCCTTGCTGTTGTAAATTCCTCATTGCCTCTAACTGTTGCTTCAACTGAGCCATTCGATCTGATAGAATTCGCAACCAACAGCATTTATTGCAGATATATATCCTCAGTAACACGTAAACTCTCTCAAAACTCCCACATCTGACAAAAGGACCATATCACTGTACTAAGGGCCATTTTTGCTCCTTCCAATCTACAGACCCAGAAAATAGTACCATCTTAATCCTCTACAAAACAATGCTCCAGGCTAACCTAAAAACATAAGTATTAAGTTTAATCAAGATACAGATCTTAAATAAAACATATACTCAAGAAAGAACCCACTCTACTCACTATTGTAGAATTATAGCAAAGCTATACTTAAAACTATTCACTT
>NW_025181920.1:1140-2515 GCF_004010195.1 Chiloscyllium plagiosum | reverse complement strand
AGTGCCCACACTCCCGGACACGAGGGATCTGTTAGTTCCCGCACCCCCTGACACGAGTATCTGTTAGTGCCCACACTCCCGGACACGAGGGATCTGTTAGTTCCCGCACCCCGTGACACGAGGATCTGTTAGTGCCCACACCCCCGGACACGACGGATCTGTTAGTGCCTGTATCCCCTGACACTAGGATCTGTTAGTGCCCACAACACCCTGACACGGGGATCTGTTAGTGCCCACACCCCTTGACACGAGGATCTGTTAGTGCCCACACCCCGGACAGAGGGATCAGTTAGTGCCCATACCCACTGAAACGAAGGTCTGTTAGTGCCCACACCCCCTGACACGAGGGTCTGTTAGTGCCCATACCCCCTGACACGAGGTATCTGTTAGTTCCCGCACCCCCTGACACAAGGGTCTGTTTGTGCCCACATCCCCTGACACGACGGATCTGTTAGTGCCTGTATCCCCTGACACTAGGATCTGTTAGTGCCCACAACGCCCTGACACGGGGATCTGTTAGTGCCCACACCCCTTGACACGAGGATCTGTTAGTGCCCACACCCCGTGACATGAGGGATCTGTTAGTGCCCGCACCCCGGACAAAGGGATCAGTTAGTGCCCATACCCACTGACACGAAGGTCTGTTAGTGCCCACACCCCCTGACACGAGGGATCTGTTAGTTCCCACACCCCCTGACACAAGGGTCTGTTAGTGCCCACATCCCCTGACACAGGGATCAGTTAGTGCCCACACCCCCGACACGAGGATCTGTTAGTGCCCGCACCCCCTGACAGGAGGGTCTGTTAGTGCCCACACCCCCTGACACGTGGATCTGTTAGTGCCCACATCCCCTGACACGAGGATCTGTTAGTGCCCACATCCCCTGACACGAGGGTTTGTTAGTGCCCACACCCCCTGACACGAGGGTCTGTTAGTGCCCACGCC
Source organism: Chiloscyllium plagiosum (assembly GCF_004010195.1). NCBI lineage: Eukaryota > Metazoa > Chordata > Chondrichthyes > Orectolobiformes > Hemiscylliidae > Chiloscyllium > Chiloscyllium plagiosum. The sequence goes on along the minus strand of NW_025181920.1, from coordinate 1,569 downwards.
CCCTGACACGAGGGTCTGTTAGTGCCCACATCCCCTGACACGAGGGATCTGTTACTGCCCGCACCCCCTGACACAGGGATCAGTTAGTGCCCACAACCCCCTGACACGAGGATCTGTTAGTGCCCACAACCCCCTGACACGGGGATCTGTTAGTGCCCACACTCCCGGACACAAGGGATCTGTTAGTTCCCGCACCCCCTGACACGAGGATCTGTTAGTGCCCACACCACCGGACACGACGGATCTGTTAGTGCCTGCATCCCCTGACATGAGAGATCTGTTCGTGCCCGCACCCCGGACAGAGGGATCTGTTAGTGCCCATACCCCCTGACATGAGGGTCTGTTAGTGCCCGCACCCCCTGACACGGGGGTCTGTTAGTGCCCACACTCCCGGACACGAGGGATCTGTTAGTTCCCGCACCCCCTGAC
>NW_025181920.1:0-965 GCF_004010195.1 Chiloscyllium plagiosum | reverse complement strand
ATCTGTTAGTGCCCACACCCCCTGACATCAGGGATCTGTTAGTGCGCACACCCCCTGACACAAGGTTCTGTTAGTGCCCACACCCCCTGACACGAGGGTCTGATAGAGCCCACAACCCCTGACACGAGGGATCAGTTAGTGCCCACATTCCCTGACACAGGGATCAGTTAGTGCCCACACCCCTTGACACGAGGATCTGTTAGTGCCCACAACCCCTGACACGAGGGTCTGTTAGTGCCCAAACCCCCTGACACGAGGGTCTGTTAGTGCCCACATCCCCTGACACGAGGGATCGGTTACTGCCCGCACCCTCTGACACAGGGATCAGTTAGTGCCCACACTCCCTGACACGAGGGAGCTGTTAGTGCCCGCACCCCCTGACACGAGGATCCGTTAGTGCCCACACCCCCTGACACGCGGAATCTGTTCGTGTCCACACCCCCTGACACGAGGGACCTGTTAGTGCACGCACCCCCTGACACGAGGTTCTGTTCGTGCACACATCCCCTGACTCGAGGGATCTGTTAGAGCTCACAACCCCTTACACAAGCTATGTTAGTTCCCGCATCCCTTGACACGAGGATCTGTTAGTGCCCACACCCACAGACACCAGGATCTGTTAGTGCCCACATCCCATGACACAGGGATCAGTTAGTGCCCACACCCCAGACACAGGGATCTGTTAGTGCCCATACACCCTGACATGAGGGTCTGTTAGTGCCCACACCCCCTGACACAGGGATCTGTTAGTGCCCACACCCCCTGACAGGAAGAATCTGTTCGTGCCCACACCCCCTGACAGGAAGGACCAGTTAGTGACCGCACCCCCTGACACGCGGGACCTGTTAGTGCCCGCACCCCCTGACACGAGGGATCTGTTAGTGCCCGCACCCCCTGACCCTAGGATCTGTTAGTGCACACATCCCTGACTCGAGGGATCTGTTAGTGCTCACAACCCCTTACAC
>NW_025181919.1:0-2515 GCF_004010195.1 Chiloscyllium plagiosum | reverse complement strand
AGGTAAACAGGCTAAACAAACTGGAACATGTATATGTAAATGCACAGTGGAAAACATTTGAAGGAACAGTGTAAATCACTCAAAAAAAGTACATTCCATCGAAACAGATAAAACCTTAACAAGAAACTCACTCCCGTCCCTCACTCAGGACAAAATGGATCATATTAGATTATGAGGCTGACAAGATTAGCAAAACGTGCTTAAAATCCAGAAGTGAGAGAGTGCTTTAAGAATAAGTTTTAAAGGGATTGCAAAGGGTCTGCTGGCAAGAGGAGGGCAGTGGGAAGGTGAATCATTGTCAGGGTTTAATAACACAACAGGAACAGGGAGAGGTGAAGGTGTTGGAGCGCGGCCAGAGCCTGAACGCTGTTACAAAGCCAGTACGGATTGATGCAGCTGGAGGGGTTTGCAGGGATAGAGAGGGACATTGGTGGGAGAGGATCAACCAGCTGCTCATCCAAAACCACCACGTCAGTGGCCACAGGATTTTTCGTACACACTATTGACCATCCTCAGGCCATAGGATTATTCACACATAGTATTGACCATTGTCAGCCCACAGGAGCATTCACATAAAGCATTTACGAATTACAGGCCAGAGGATAATTCACTGTATTGACCATCCTCAGGCCACAGGATTATTCACAGATAGTATTGACCATCCTCAGGCCACAGGATTATTCACACACAGTTTTCAGCATTCACAGCGCACAGGATTATTCATACTCTATTGACCATGCACAGGCCACAGTATAATTAACAAACAGAAATGACCATGCAGAGACCACGGATTATTAACACACAGCATTGACCATCCACAGGCCACATTATTACTCACACACAGTATGAACGATTCACAGGCCACAAGTTTATCAACACACAGTATTGACCATTCTTAGGCTACAGGATTATTCACACACAGTATTGCCCATTCACAGGTCTCAGGATTATTAACACGCAGTATTGAACTGCCTCAGGCAACAGGATTATTCACACACTATATTGACCATCCTCAGGCCACAGGAGTATTCACACACAGTACTGAACATCCTCAAGCAACAGGATTATTCACACACAGTATTAGATTAGATTAGATTAGATTAGATTAGATTAGATTACATTACATTACAGTGTGGAAACAGGCCCTTCGGCCCAACAAGTCCACACCGACCCGCCGAAGCGAAACCCACCCATACCCCTACATTTACCCCTTCCCTAACACTACGGGCAATTTAGCATGGCCAATTCACCTGGCCCTGCACATCTTTTTTTGGACTGTGGGAGGAAACCGGAGCACCCGGAGGAAACCCACGCAGACACGGGGAGAACGTGCAAACTCCACACAGTCAGTCGCCTGAGGCGGGTATTGAACCCGGGTCTCAGGCGCTGAGAGGCAGCAGTGCTAACCACTGTGCCACCGTGCCGCCCTCAGGTCACAGAATTTCTCACACACTGTATTGACCAGCCTATTGCCACAGGATTTTTGAACACACTGTCTTGAACATTTACAGGCCACAGGATTACCCACACAATGTATTGACGACTCTCAGGCCACAGGTTTATTCACACACAGTATTGAGCAGTCACAATGCACAGGATTATACACACACAGTATTGACAATCCTCAGGCCACAGTATTATTAACAAATAGAAATGACCATCCACAGGCCACAGGATTATTAACACACAGTATTGACCATCCTTAGGCAAAGGTGTATTCACACACAGTATTGACAATTCACGGGCTACAGGATAATTCACACACAGTACTGACCATCATCAGTCTGGAAGATTCTTCACACAGTATTCTACCTCAGGCCTCAGGATTATTCCCATACTGTATTGACCATCCTCAGTCCACAGGGTTACTCACACACAGTACTGACCACCCAAAGACCGCAGGATTATTCACTCACTGTATTGAGCATTCACAGCCCACAGGATTATTCACACACAGTATTGAGCAGTCACAGTGCACAGCATTATTTGCACTGACCATCCTCAGGCAAAGGGTTATTCACGCACAGTATTGACGATTCACAGTCCACAGCATTATTCTCACATAGAATTGAACAATCGCAGGCAACAGGATGAATCACACATTGCATTGATCATCTTCAGGCCACAGGATTATTCACACACAGTATTGACCATCCTCAGGACGCAGTATTATTAATAAACAGTATTGACTCTGCACAGGCCACAGATTATTAATACACAGTAGTGACCATTCAATGGCCACAGCCTTGTTCCCGCACAAAATTGACTATCCTCAGGCCACAGGTTTATTCACACACAGCATTGAGCGGTCACAATGCACAGAATTATTCACACTCAGTATTGACCATCCTAATGCAAAGGTTCATTCACACACAGTAATGACCATTCACAGCCCACAGGATTATTCACACAAGCATTGACCATTCACAGGTAACAGGATTATTCTCACGCAGGATTGAACCTCAAACAACAGGATTAATCACACATCGTAGTGATCACCCTTAGGCTACAGGAT
>NW_025181918.1:0-2515 GCF_004010195.1 Chiloscyllium plagiosum | reverse complement strand
TGTATGCCCAGAGGGTAAACGAGACCAGCTTCTAGGTCTGTGCCCATGTACCTGAACATTCCCACCGGCGCATTCCCCACGGCGCAGTCCATTTTAACATCGCAGGGATGGCAGAATTGTGGCTGAAACTGGACAGGTCCTCGGGTACACAGTGCTCAGTCTGCTAACCTGACTGACCATTCATGTGGCCAATAGCTCAGACTGCTGGAAATCCGCAGGATATTACTTCGACAAATTCACAGGATGGTCAAACGCACCCCAGAACCTCTCACATGAACACCCAACCTTTACAATCAGTGACACCACGGCACGAGTGTCACGCAGAGGACCATCTGCCTAACGAGAAGCCAGCCATCCGCATGGGTGGCTGGGTGGAGGTGGTGCACTAACTCACTGCTATTGACATCTGCAGCGTTCTGGTCTGGAGCAGAGTGCAGGATTCTAGATTTATTTGGCCACAACATGTCTGCCCACAATTCCATTTTCAATGATATTTAGACAGGAACCAAAACCCACCACCTAAGAATATACAATAACACTTATTTTGTCTGCGGCCACAAGGCACACCCTGGCTGGCGTTGACATGTGCTGACTCGTGGTATGTTGTAACACTCATTTTCCAGTCCCATTCGTCTCCCTTCCAGAAGCTTATTCCCCACAGAAAACGCGCCCTCACTGCCCTAAACGATATACTCCCCCCACCCCCGTTTTCGTGTCCACTTACTAAACCCAGCACCTCGACATAGAGGCATATCAACTGGCCACCACGCGAGAGGAGCTAACATGCCACGGCTGAAGTACTTGCCCAGCTGAATGCAGAGGCTGTCGCCATTCGCAATCTCACCCTACAAAACAGAATTGCCCTGGAAAACTGGCTGGCCAAAACTGGGGCACTTGCACGTTCATTGGCACAGACTGCTGTACCTACATCCCTGACCCCAGCGAAAATATAACGGACCTGACACTCTGCTACACTGTCCACCCACAGCATAAACACATAAAAAACACAGAAGCATGTCTACGAAACACAGAAAGCATGCCTGCTAACACACATAGAACACACCCACAATGCCTCAGTTTTGGCCAACTAGGCGAATATAGAATCCAGAAATTCTAAGCTACTCCCAAACCAAATAAGACACTTCTCAGTAAGCTCCTAGCCTCGATCATCTCTTCAGTCCAAATACCCTAAGTACAAGCTCATTTCCCATATAAACCGATGGCGCATAAACAAAGAGGCAGACTGAGATACCGCAGAAGACTTTGCTCCCAGGAGGAACACAATGGACAAACTGAATGCCAGCAGAAGGAACACTTACACATACTCGTGCAGGTGGGAAATACAGTTATGAATCCCCGAGAAGCCATTCTCACCTATTCAAGGAGATGGTTGGAATCTCCAGTGTCAATTACAATTGAATTATTACTGCCAGATGCTTGTTTAAATTCCATTCAGTTTATTCTTGTTTTAATCGCTTTACAATTTTCACCACTGTACTGTTACTGCTTTGCAATTATCACCTTTGCTTTGTACCCCTATGAAACCTGCCTGTACCCTCGGCTTGGGGGAGAACATTCTGGCCATATGTGCGGAGAATCAGTTCTGTGTCAGCCTGGTCAATGTCTTTTCCGCGATGTCAACTTGTTTAATCGTATCGGGTCTCTGATCCATTGAGTTAAATTTCTCTGACACCACGTGATCGTGAATTGCTTATGTTTTTTTTTACCGTGTTATCAGTCTCCCGTGTGGGATCTCAGGGAAACCCACATACACGACATCATTTTCACTCCCCTCTGATCACTTCTTCAAAACATTTACTTGGCCACAACTTGTCTGCCTACAATTCCATTTTCAATAATATTTAGACAGGAACACAAACCCATAACCTAAGAACATACTTATTTTGTCTGTGGCCACAGATGTGTTCAGCATCACCTCCTCTGATAAAACCATGCTGACTCCTTGATCAAACCTTGCCTGGACAAGTTGCAATTAATTCCCTCCTTCAGAGGTTTCCCCAAACGTTTCCCGACCACTCCTGTGAGACTCACTTGGCTGTATTTCCTTAGTTTGTTTCTATTTGCCTTGTTAAAAAGTGGAACCCCATTAGTCGTCCTGTAGTCCTCCACCAACTCCCCTTTGGCCAAAGAGGAATGTGAAACATTGGTCAGAACGCCTTAAATTGCTCCTTTTTCTCACAGAGCAACGTGAGATACAACTTCACTCTGAGCTGGGGATTTGTCCACGTTTAAGACTCTCAAAACCTCCAGTATTGTCTCAGCCCCTAGATGAAACTGATCAAGAACTCTCAGTGCATCTTCCTGCATTCTATACAGATGTCTTCCCACAAAAGGATTGTTCGCCAGCGGAATGTGTAAAGTCATTCATCCAGTTATCCTGTTTACAACTATACACAACTGTACTGTCGCACTGGAGGTAACACATCCACGTATTTTAACTGGAAAACACTGTGTTTTGCCGTTGCGGCAACAAACCATATAGCTTTGATACCCA
>NW_025181917.1:0-2515 GCF_004010195.1 Chiloscyllium plagiosum | reverse complement strand
GAGTGCTGAAGGTCGCGGGTGCTGTTGGTCGCGTGTGCTCTTGGTCGTGCGAGCTGTTGCTCGTGTGAGTTGTTGGTCGTGAGAGCTGTTGGTCGCGAGTGCTGTTGGTCGCGAGTGCTGAAGGTCGCGAGTTCTGTTGGTCTCGAGTGCTGTTGGTCGCGAGAGTTGTTGGTCGCGAGAGCTGTTTGTCGCGAGTGCTGTTGGCCGCGAGTGCTGTTGGTTGTGAGTGCTCTTGGTCGCGAGTGCTGTTTGTCGCGAGAGCTGTTGGTCGCGAGTGCTGTTGGTCGCGAGTGGTGTTGGTCGTGAGAGTTGTTGGTCGCGAGAACTGTCTGTCGTGAGATCTGTTTGTCGTGAGAGCTGAAGGTCGCGAGAGCTGTTGGTCGCGAGTGCTGTTTGTCGTGAGAGCTGAAGGTCGCGAGAGTTGGTCGCGAGTGCTGTTTGTCGTGAGAGCTGAAGGTCGCGAGAGCTGTTGGTCGCGAGTGCTGTTTGTCGCGAGTGCTGAAGGTCGCGAGAGGTGTTGGTCGCGAGTGCTGAAGTTCGCGAGTGCTGTTTGCCGCGAGTGCTGCTGGTCGCGAGTGCTGTTGGTCGCGAGTGCTCTTGGTCGCGAGTTCTGTTGGTCGCGAGTGCCGTTGGTCGCGAGAGCTGTTTGTTGCGAGTGCTGTTGGTCGCGAGTGTTGAAGGTCGCGAGTGCTGCTGGTCGCGAGTGCTGTTGGTCGCGAGAGCTGTTTGTTGCGAGTGCTGTTGGTCGTTGGTCGCGAGAGCTGTTTGTTGCGAGTGCTGTTGGTCGCGAGTGTTGAAGGTCGCGAGTGCTGTTGGTCGCGAGTGCTGTTGGTCGCGAGTGCTGAAGGTCGCGAGTTCTGTTGGTCGCGAGTGCTGTTGGTCGTGAGAGCTGTTGGTCGTGAGTGCTGTTGGTCGCGAGTGCTTTTGGTCGCGAGTGCTGTTGGTCGCGAGAGTTGTTGGTCGCGAGAGCTGTTTGTCGCGAGTGCTGAAGGTCGCGAGTGCTGTTGGTTGCGAGTGCTGTTGGCCGCGAGTGCTGTTGGTTGTGAGTGCTGCTGGACGCGAGTGCTGTTCGTCGCGAGTGCTGTTGGTCGCGAGTGCTGTTTGTCCCGAGTGCTGTTGGTCGCGAGTTCTGTTGGTCGCGAGTGCCGTTGGTCGCGAGAGCTGTTTGTTGCGAGTGCTGTTGGTCGCGAGTGTTGTTGGTCGCGAGTGCTGTTGGTCGCGAGTGCTGTTGGTCGCGAGTGCTGAAGGTCGCGAGTGCTGTTGGTCGCGAGTGCTGTTGGTCGCGAGTGCTGAAGGTCGCGAGTGCTGTTGGTCGCGAGTGCTGTTGGTCGTGAGAGCTGTTGGTCGTGAGTGCTGTTGGTCGCGAGTGCTTTTGGTCGCGAGTGCTGTTGGTCGCGAGAGTTGTTGGTCGCGAGAGCTGTTTGTCGCCAGTGCTGAAGGTCGCGAGTGCTGTTGGTTGCGAGTGCTGTTGGCCGCTAGTGCTGTTGGTTGTGAGTGCTGCTGGACGCGAGTGCTGTTCGTCGCGAGTGCTGTTGGTCGCGAGTGCTGTTTGTCGCGAGTGCTGAAGGTCGCGAGTGCTGTTTGTCGCGAGTGCTGTTTGTCCCGAGTGCTGTTTGTCGCGTGTGCTGTTGATCGCGAGTGCTGTTGGTCGGGAGAGCTGTTTGTCGCGAGTGCTGAAGGTCGCGAGTGCTGTTGGTTGCGAGTGCTGTTGGCCGCGAGTGCTGTTGGTTGTGAGTGCTCTTGGTCGCGAGTGCTGTTTGTCGCGAGAGCTGTTGGTCGCGAGAGTTGTTGGTCGCGAGAGTTGTTTGTTGTGAGAGCTGAAGGTCGCGAGTGCTGTTGGTCGCGAGTGCTGTTTGTCGTGAGAGCTGAGGGTCGCGAGAGTTGTTGGTCGCGAGTGCTGTTTGTCGTGAGAGCTGAAGGTCGCGAGAGTTGTTGGTCGCGAGTGCTGTTTGTCGTGAGAGCTGAAGGTCGCGAGAGCTGTTGGTCGCGAGTGCTGTTGGTCGCGAGTGCTGAAGGTCGCAAGTGCTGTTGGTTGCGAGTGCTGAAATTCGCGAGTGCTGTTTGCCGCGAGTGCTGCTGGTCGCGAGTGCTGTTGGTCGCGAGTGCTGTTGGTCGCGAGTGCTGAAGGTCTCGAGTTCTGTTGGTCGCGAGTGCTGTTGGTCGTGAGAGCTGTTGGTCATGAGAGTTGTTTGTCGTGAGTGCTGAAGGTCGCGAAAGCTGTTGGTCGTGAGTGCTGTTGCTCGCGAGTGCTGCTGGTCACGAGTGCTTCTGGTCACGAGTGCTGTTGGTCACGAGTGCTGTTGGTCGCGAGTGCTGTTGGTCGCAAGTTTTGTTGGTCGCGAGTGCTGAAGGTTGCGAGAGTTGTTGGTCGTGAGAGTTGTTGGTCGTGAGAGCTGTTTGTCGTGAGAGCTGTTGGTCGCGAGTGCTGTTGGTCGCGAGTGCTGTTTGTCACGAGTGCTGTTGGTCGCGAGAGTTGTTGGTAGCGCGAGTTGTTGGTCACGAGAGCTGTTTGTCA
>NW_025181916.1:0-2515 GCF_004010195.1 Chiloscyllium plagiosum | reverse complement strand
AAACTCTGAGCCCCAGAGGAAAGACATTGAATCGATTAACCAAATAATCAATTATCCGAAAAAAAAGTGCCTGCCCATCTCGTCTCATATATGTGAAAAAGAACAGGAAGTGACATCACCACAGGAAATGACACCACTAACCCAAAGAAGCCCAAACATATCAATAGAAAGCAGAAATCATCAACAATGCTTCGTCCGAAGGCTCACTGAAGATGTTACCTAGTATGATGAAGAAATGTCTGAACACGAACCTACCAGCTCAGTGAGCAAACCTACATCCAGAACCTCAACCTGAGCTACAAATCTTCTTAAAATTCGCTAGGTAATTGAATGTTGCCTATTAAGGGGGGATTAATACTTGTTAATTACCTTATTAATACCTCTCCTCATTTAAATGCAGCTTTGTATTCTACCAGCAAATGAAACTTCAAGAATTCTTGACATGGAATTCATAGTGTATTTTCTGCAAAGAGCCACCATGTTGGTCATCATGCAGCATCATCTCAGGGCACAATCCATGGTCAGCAGCTGCACACAATGCTTGTCCGTGAACATTGGCATCTGATAATTGCCAACCTCTTGAGATTCTATTGGCACTCTCCAGTCCACTTGCAGGATGCTTAGAACCTGCAATGTGAGATGCACCAGCATTTAGCATTGAAAGGCTGTTGCAAGAATACTTGAACACACTAGGTCAGGCACTCAGCCCACAGGTTGGACCTGAGTGCATCTCAGGCTTGCTCAGTTGTTCTTTTAATGCTTGCTCACTTAGCGCTTACCTGAATGCTTACAGCATCCCTGCCTTGCCTTTTAGTGCAGTATCACAACCAGGCAGCTTGCCTTGCTTGTCAACAGTCTTCTGGCAAAGGGTGTACATCTTGTTTACAGCACTGCCCTGCAGCAATTTTGCACTTGCACCAGCACCCTATGTGGCAAAAATACTGAATATATAGCAAGCTAACAGTCCCAAGGTCTCATACCTCACTGAGGTCCATGTGGGCATCTGTCAGTAGGGGTTCTCAGCACAGTAAGTCAAAGGAAGTTTCTGATACCAGTCTAGGGAATTGGCTGTAGTCAGGTGTGTGCTTGGGTGATCTCAGTCAGATTATGTTTCTACAGTCAAGGGAATCCGTAGTAGTCAGGGAGATGTCAAGGGTTGGAACCCATTTCTCCCACACATCTTTACTCATGCTTTTAACTCTCTAACCTTATTTACCCTACCCCATTTTGCATCTGGCTCAGGCAGTAATCCGGACATTATTACATATGTGGATCTGCTTTTTAATTTGGCTCTGAGCTGCTCATGTCAGCAAAATCTGTCTCCAATTCTACCTACATCTTGATACTTACATGGATCACAACAATCGGAACCTTTCCTTTCCACTCCAAGCCCTGAGGAGATGTCCTAAATCTTGGTACTAAGTAGGCAAAACAGCCTGCAGGACTTTCCACTTTTTCTGCAGAAAACAGTATCTATCCCCTAACTACACTTCCCAATATTACTACTACATTCCTCTTTTCCTCCCATAGCAGGTTTCAACCAGAAGTACCGAGTGAATGATCCATTGCAACTTCCTCCAGAGGTCCCCACCACGACAGACACCAGTCGTCCGCCAGTTGGATTCATTTTGTATGATATCAAGAAACGGTTGTGTGCATTGGATAGTGCAAAGGCTCTGGGTCCTGACAACATTCCAGCAATAGTGCTGAAGACATCTGCTTTAGAACTTGCTGCCCCTCCAGCCAAACTCTTCCTGTATGACTATAAAATTGGCATCTATCTGACAATGTGAAAAATTGCCCAGATATGTCCTGTACACAAAAATCCAACCCGGCCAGTTATTACTCCAGCAGTCTTCTCTCGATCGTGAGTAAAGTTATGTAAGGTGTCATCAACAATACTATCAAGCAATACTACCACTTGTTTGGCAATAACCTGCTCAGTGACACCCAGTTTGGGGTTCTCCAGGATCATTCATCTCCTGACTTCATTACAGCCTTGGTTCAAACATGGACAAAAGAGATGAATTCCAGAGGTGAGGGGAAAGTGATAGCCCTTGACATCAAGGCTGCTTTTGACCGAGTGTGGTATCAAGGAGCCCCAGCAAAACTGGAATCAATGGACATGAGGGAGCAAACTCTCTACTGGGTTGGAGTCATAGCTGGCACATAGGAAGGTGATTATGATTGTTAGGGGTCAGTTATTTCAGCTACAGAACGTCTCTGCATAGGTTCCTCAAGGTAGTATCTTCGGCCTAACTATCTTCAGCTGCTTCATCAATGACCTTCCGTCCATCATAATTTTAGTGCAATCATCAGCAAACGTTCCCCACTTCTATGTTCAGCACCTTCACAATTCCTCAAATACTGAAGCAGTCCATGTTCAAATGCAACAAAATCTGGACAATATCCAGGCTTAGGCTGACAAATGGCAAGTAACATTTGTGCCACACAAAAGCTAGGCAATGACTATCTCCAATGGGAGACAATCTAACCACCACCCCTTGACATTCAA
>NW_025181915.1:0-2515 GCF_004010195.1 Chiloscyllium plagiosum | reverse complement strand
TAACAGGCTCATACTCCATCACACTCATGCACACTCTACCAAACATGCACACACAAATGCACAATCACACTCTCTCACATACACACAGTCTCTCCTTCACATGCACAAACACACACATAAGTCTATGGGGTGAATTTGTATTTGCAGATGCCTTCTATTTTGTTCAAAAAGCATATGATCTGCAAACAATCAATCCATGTAACATTTTATAAATTCCTACTTTGGAAATAGAACTAGTCTGACTCAAGATTGGGCTACAGAATGACTCTAACCTCACACCTTTAATGTATTGTCTGAGCTGAGATGTCACTTTTTTCTAAACATCTTGCGTTATTTCGAGAATGTGCTTTGTAAGAAATTCTGGAATGTACATATTAATGAACTGAAACTTGCAACCCATTCCAAAAGATAAAAGACTTAACCACAGTCTAGGTTTGATCAATATATCGTATTAGTTCATAGAATCACAGAGTCATAGAGTTGCACAGAATGGAAACAGACCCTTTGGTCTAACCCGTCCATGCTGACCAGATATCCCAACCCAATCTAGTCCCACCTTCCAGCACTTGGCCCATATCCCTCCAAACCCTTCCTATTCATATACCCATCCGGATGCCTTTTAAATGTTACAATTGTACCAGAGTCCACCACTTCCTCTGGCAACTCATTCCATACACGTACCACCCTCCGCATGAAATCGTTGCCCCTTAGGTCTCTTTTATATCTTTCCCCTCTCACCTTAAACTAATGCCCTCTATTTATGGACTCCCCCACCCCAGGAAAAAGACCTTGTCTATTTATCCTATTCATGACCCTCATGATTTTATAAATCTCTGTAAGGTCACCCCTCAGCCTCTGATGCTCCAGGGAAAATAGCTCCAGCCTATTCAACCTCTCCCTATACCTCAAACCCTTCAACCCTAGCAACATCCTTGCAAATCTTTTCTGAACCCTTTCAATTTTCACATCTTTTCGATGAGAAGGAGACCAGAATTGCACACAATATTCCAATAGTGGCCTAACCAATGTCCTGTACAGACACAACATGGCTTCCCAACTCCTGTACTCAATACACTGACCAATAAAGGAAAGCATACCAAACACCTTCTTCACTATCCTATTTACCTGTGACTCCATTTTCAAGGTGCTATGAACCTGCACTCCAAGGTCTCTTTGTTCAGCAACACTCCTTAGGACGTGACCATTAATTGTATAAGTCCTGCTAAGTTAAATTAGATTCCCTACAGTGTGGAAACAGGCCCTTTGGCCTAACCAGTCCACACCAACCCGCCGAAGAGTAACCCAACCAGACCCATTTCCCTCTGACTAATGCAACCAGCACCATGGGCAATTTAGCATAACCAATTCACCTGGCCTGCACAGCTTTGGACTGTGGGAGGAAATCCACACAGACACAGGGTGAATGTACAAACAGTACACAGACAGTCGCCCGAGGCAGGAACTGAACCCGGGTCCCTGGTGCAGTGAGGCAACAGTGCTAACCACTGTGCCCGCACTCGCTCTGCTCCAAGCTCGACCCGCACTCGCTCTGCTCCCAGCTCGACCCGCACTCGCTCTGCTCCCAGCTCGGCCTGCACTGACTCTGCTCCCAGCCCGGTCGGCACTCGCTCTGCTCCCAGCTCGGCCCGCACTCACACTGCTCCCAGCTCGGCCCGCACTCACACTGCTCCCAGCTCGGCCCGCACTCACACTGCTCCCAGTCGGCCCGCACTCTCTCTGCTCCCAGCTGGGTCCGCACTCTCTCTGCTCCCAGCTGGGTCCGCACTCTCTCTGCTCCCAGCACGGTCCGCACTCGCTCTGTTCCCAGCTCGGCCCGCACTCGCTCTGTTCCCAGCTCGGCCCGCACTCGCTCTGTTCCCAGCTCGGCCTGCACTAACTCTGCACCCAGCTCAGTCCGCATTTGCTCTGCTCCCAACTCAGCCTGCATTCCCTCTGCTCCCAGCACGGTTCGCACTCACACTGCTCCCAGCTCGGCCTGCACTGACTCTGCTGGCAGCCCGGTCTGCACCCGCTCTGCTCCCAGTTCGGCCCGCACTCGCTCTGCTCCCACCTCAGCTCGCACTCGCTCTGCTCCCACCTGAGCCCGCACTCGCTCTGACTCTGCTCCCAGCTCGGCTTGCACTGACTCTGCTCCCAGTACGGCCTGCACTCGCTCTGCTCCCAGCTCGGCCCGCACTCGCTCAGTTCCCAGCTCGGCCCGCACTCGCTCTGTTCCCAGCTCGGCCTGCACTAACTCTGCACCCAGCTCAGTCCGCATTTGCTCTGCTCCCAACTCAGCCTGCATTCCCTCTGCTCCCAGCACGGTTCGCACTCACACTGCTCCCAGCTCGGCCTGCACTGACTCTGCTGGCAGCCCGGTCTGCACTCACTCTGCTCCCACCTCAGCTCGCACTCGCTCTGCTCCCACCTGAGCCCGCACTCGCTCTGACTCTGCTCCCAGCTCGGCTTGCACTGACTCTGCTCCCAGTACGGCCTGCACTCGCTCTGCTCCCAG
>NW_025181914.1:0-2514 GCF_004010195.1 Chiloscyllium plagiosum | reverse complement strand
GGCTAACGTGGTGTCATTGTTTAAGAAAGATGGTGTGGACAAGCCAGGGAACTATAGACCAGTGAGCCTGACGTCAGTGGTGCAGAAGTTGTTGGAGGGAATCCTGAGGGACAGGATGTACATGTATTTAGAAAGAAAAGGTTTGATTAAGGTTGCTCAACACGGCTTTGTGCGTGAGAAGACATCTCTCTCAAAATTGAATGATTCTTTTTGAAGTAGTAATAAAGAGAATTGATGAGGGCAGAGCAGTAGATGCGATCTATATGCACTTCAGTGAGGAGTTCGACAAGTTTCCCCTGGGAGGCTGGTTAGCAAGTATCGATCTCATGGAATTCAGGGAAAACTCACCATTTCGATGCAGAACAGGGGCAAAGGTAGAAGGCAGCGGCAGTGGTTGAGGGTTGTTTCTTTCAGACTGGAGGCTTGTGACCAGAGGAGTCCTGCAAGGATCAGTACTGTGTCCATTACTTTTCTTCATTTATATAAATGATTTGAATGTGAGCATAAGAGGTATGGTTAGTAAGTTTGCAGGTTACACCAAAACTGGAGGTGCAGTACACAGCGAAGAAGATTGCATCAAGTTCCAATGGGATCTTGATCAGCTGGGTAAATGGGCTGAGAGGTAGCAGATGGAATTTAACTCAGATAAATGTGAGGTGCTGCAATTTGGAAAAGCGAACCTTAGCAGGACTTAGACACTTAATGTTAAATTCCTAGGGAGTGTTGCTAAACAAAGAGACTTTGGAGTGCAGGTACCTTGCTCCTTGAAAGTGGAGTCGCTGGTAGATAGGACAGTGAAGAAGGCGTTTGGTATGCTTTGCTTTATTGGTCAAAGTATTGAGTACAGGAGTTGGGAGGTCATGTTGTGGCTGTACAGGACATTGGTTAGGCCACTATTGGAATGTTGCGTCCAATTCTGGTCTCTTTCCTACCGGACGGATGTTGTGAAACTTGAAAAGGTTCAGAAACGAGTTACAAGGGTAAGAGGATTTGAGCTATAGGGAGAGTTTGAATAGGCTACGTCTGTTTTCCCTGGCGCCTCGGAGGCTAAGGGGTGACCTTATAGAGGTTTATAAAATCATGAACGACATGGATAGGTATAGACAGACAAAGTCTTTTCCCTGTGGTAGAGGTCTCCAGAACTAGAGGGCATAGGTTTAGGGTGAGAGTGAACAGATATAAAAGATACTTAAGGGGCAATCTTTCCACGCAGAGTGTGGTATGTGTATGGAATGAGCTGCCAGTGGCAGTTTTGGAGGCTAGTATCATTGCAACATTTAAAAGACATCTGTTTGAGTATATGAATAGGAAAGATTTAGAGGGGCATGTGCCGGGTGCTGACAGGTGGGACGAGGTTGGGTTGGGATAACTAGTCGGCAAGGACAAGTTAGACCGACGGGTCTGCTTCCGTGCTGCATACATCTCTGACGCTATGACTCTATGATGATTGCAAAGCTGTGTGCATCATCCGTGATAAACAGGCTTCTGAAAGTATTGGTCACAGACAACGGGACACTATTTTCAAGCAAAGCTTTCCAGTATTTCCTGACATTGAATGGCATTTGGCATGTTCAGACAGCCCCCTGACATCCACTGTCCAATGGTCTGGTGGAAAAATCAGTCCAAACATTGAAGGCAGGTTTAAAGAAACAGCTAACAGCTTCAGTCGATACCAAAAATCTCCCAGGTCTTGCTCGATTCTCGGACCATCCCTCACACAACAACAGGGCAGAGTTACAGATGGGGAGAAGACTTTGCACAAGGTTCAACCTGATATTCATGGACCTGATGGGAGGGTGAACAACATCATAAACAGCAGTACCAGCACATGTCTCCTCTGAGAAATAGAGATGGTTTACCTCAGTGGCGAAGTTTGATGTCGAAACCATATAAATAGCTTTGGATGAGTATGAGGTGAGGTCAATGTAATATCAGATTCCGTGGCTTAAAGAGTTTGGGAAAGTGAGGTGGTCCTGAACAAATGTTTAGTTCATATGGAATCTGCTACTTTGCATAGAGGACAGGACCAATACACACTTGTCCCTCAAAACGGCCAGAAAGGCTGTCAGAAACCATGCGTTCTCCCTCTGTGTCTCGTGTCGAGGAAATCTCCGAGGCTGAGATGGATGCAGCCTCGACACATGCACACACGGACAAGGGGGCTGAGTGACGTGGGGGTATATCAGCGGAACTGATGTCCAGGGATCATGTAGGAGATAAATTCAAGCAAAGAGAAAGTGAAAGAGAGGAAGAAAACAAACTATCTCCTCACCCTCGGCACTGGCTTTGAGCTGCCTTGTTTGGAGCCCATGTGCAGTCTGCTTGGAAATAAACAGTGACTTGGCGAAGCGATACTGGCCTTTGCACGGTACTTTCAGCGTTAAAGGAATGCACTCCATTATTACGAACGAGAATTTATTGGAAATCTAATTTGGAATGAAAGAAAACAGTCACTTGTTCCTTGGCAGATTGAGTCTGCCATGTGCGACAAGGGAGGAAGCGGAACCCACAGTT
>NW_025181913.1:0-2514 GCF_004010195.1 Chiloscyllium plagiosum | reverse complement strand
ACTTCGGCGTAAATAGAGTACGGCAGCCTACCACTTAAAAATGGATTGGCTGTAAAACGTTGATCTGTAAAGGGACTGGTGGTCCTTTTTTGTTTCCTTCTGTGTAGTCGCTAAGGTCCATTCATGGCAATGAGTTCTGAAACCAGAAGTCAATAGTGGAAATAGCATTGTCATGCTGACCAGTGAACATGCACGCACCAAGTGAGTAGCGGTAACATTGAAAACGATCTGGATCTTCCTGCACACCAGTCACTGAAAGCAATATTGCCGGAACAGAAAGTAGTTTGGAACATAAATGGTACTTTGACCCTCATCGTAACGGGACTTGAGTACAGGAGTAAGTAGCTGTACAGGGCCTGGGTGAGCCCCCATGTCGAACATTGTGCAGTATAGTATGCAGTTTTTCTCTCCTTAGTTAATTAACCAAAAACCTGACGTTGGGTGAGTGCAGCGAAGGAGGACAGGCTTGTTGTGGGAGCAAAGTTTGGGACATGGGGTTTAGGCAAATGATTGGAGATCTCAGTGAAATATATATATATATATATATATGTCAGGGTGAGAGGGATTGGAAGCAGGAATGATAATTCCCCTGACTGGGAAGTCTAAAACACGGGGTGACAGTATTAAGTACAGGCAGGCCGCTCTGCATTGAGATGACAATAAATGTGACTGGTGAACCTCGGCAATTCTCGCCCACATAAGGCGAGAGAGAGAGAGCAGCTCATCGGTGTGGAAATAATGGGTCAGCCATCATTGTATTGCATTGGATAGAAACGTCAACGGACACAACGGCCCACTACAGTTCCTATTTTATATTTTCCCAAGGTCAGTCAGATTAAGGGATATGCACATTGTGGATGAAAAGTATATTCAGGAGATGTTCGGCCATGAACGAGAATGGGGAAGACCCAATGTGTTGAATGGTTACACCTTTCCTGATGTTTCTGTACAGTCTGTGGGAAAGCTCTGTCAACATTGTCACAAGTTCTCAAACACCAGGAAGGAGGTCTCTGCAGAGTCGACAAGAATGTGATTCCCATTCCCTTTTCCAAAACAGAGGCGAGTGACGTGTGTTCTTTTCGGTTTTATCATTTCAGGCCTCGGAGCTGCTTGATACAATTCAGGGTCTTGCATGGCCGTTTCGGAGACCATTGAAGATTTTATCACTTATCTGTGAGTCTGGAGTCACTTCAAGCCCAGGGCAGGAAAGCACTGGAGATTTGATTCCTGACAGTACTTTGGGGAAACAAATTTACTTTTTATGAAGGCTTTTGGCTTCAGGGTCACTATTACTGACACCAGACTTTAGATTTCGATCTTTTATTAATTGTTTTTAAATTCCACCAGATGCCAGAGCATGATCCAGGTCTGGATTAGTAATCAAGTGGCATGCACACAACAGCACCATCTGCACATGGCGAATGATCGAAAACCACAGTGAGCAGGTTATTGCTGTGTTGCTTGACAGCTCTGTCAAAAACAAGTTCCACCAATTTGACAATCGTGATGGTTCTGAGGGTATGATAAATGGTCAGATTGTAATTATTCTCCTCTTATGGGACTGGACATAGCTGAGTAGTTTGCTACATTGTAAAGGAGATGTCAGCGTTGGAGCTGGAATGAAACGAGTTCCCCAGGGACACGCCTTGCTGTGCATCACAAGTCTTCAGTCCTATTGCAGGAATGGTGTCATGGCCCATTGTATTTGTCGTATTTACTGTTTTCTGCTCTTTATTCATGTCAAGTGCAGCGAATCAAATTGATATTGTTTGGAATGTAACCTGCCATGTGTCGTAGCTTTAACAACTTGTCATCCGTTGTGGGTGCACATAGTTCTGACCCAGGCATGCTCACCCACACTCGTCACTGAACCAGAGATCGGCTTGATTGTCGTGGGAGACTGAGGGATTATACCTTGCAGAAAAGTTACAGTTTGTGGTTGAATACAATTCTGCTTCTTCCCTGCCGTGGTCTGCAGCATCACATCCATATCGGAAATACTCTGTTAAAGAAAGTTCAGAGAGTTAGATTGTTGAAAGTATTTACAGAGGATATTTGACCTGTAAGTAAATTGGGAGCAGTGAAGAATTAGTGATGAAAGAGGTGTTATAGAGTCTTAAACTCTCAGAGGCATTCAATATGCAAGCAGATCGTTCGGCCAAATCGCCCATCCTCACCGGGTTTCCTAAGCTGAACTTGTTCTACATTGCTGCTTTTCGCACATGCCTCTCCAAAACTTTCCTATTCATGCACAAATCCAATCGTCTTTGAAATGCTGCAATTGTACTCACCACTTCCTCTAACCGTTCGCTACATATAAACAGAACCCTCTGTGAGAAACAGCTGCCCCTTACTTCCCCTTTAAATGTCTTCTGTCTCACCTCAAACCTATACTCTCTGGTTTTGGGAACCGCCACCTTGGTGAAAATACCTTATATATTCATCCTATCCATGGCCCTCGTGATTTTATAAACGTCTATTTGGTCATCCCTCAACCTCCTACGCAATTGGAAC
>NW_025181912.1:0-2514 GCF_004010195.1 Chiloscyllium plagiosum | reverse complement strand
TCGCAACTCGGCACAGTAAAGGACCCTAAGCGAAAAATCATACGCTTAGACCAACGAGCCAGACAGCCACCGCGCTACCAACCCCCCACACCGCTTGCGCGACCTGAGACTTGCTCAGTATGAAATACATTTGCGATTCCTGTAAGAATTGCAAGCGGCAAAGAGTTTCCCGAACAGCTGCTTCTCATTCAGTCTCCCTGCTGCTGTTTGTCCCGTCCCCGGGAACCGGGCTCTCTACACTGGCAGATAATTCAACCATTTTGCTTCGAAACTTTTCTCTGACACCCGAGTGGCCAGTGACAAGCATTGCCCTCCTCAACATAGGATACAGAGAACAGGACAAGAGCACGCAGACCTCCACGAGTGTATCAACTCGACTGTGCACATTGGGCCAGTATATCACTGGGAAATATTTATGTCCAAGCCTTTTTCGGCAGCAGATGAGAAGGCGAGGTGCAGAACAGATCGCTGTTATACCGGAAAGCTGCTAAAGACGACATTGAGTGAATAGGAGAGAATGCTTTCTCCGCTGGGTTATGGTCCCAACACGCACCCGTTGTGCCAGGGGTTCCACCTCGGTTCCACTCTTCCTTCACTCGCAACACCCCACACCCCCCTCCCATAGTGCCAAGGCACTTTCCCCTGCAACCGCCGAATGTGTAACACCTGCCCATTTACCTGCTCCCTCCTGAATATCCAAGGGCTCCCTCCTGAATATCCAGGTGAAGCAGCACTTTTGCCACAACCTATTCCACTGCATTCGCTGCTCACAGTGTCGTTTCCCCAATGTAGCATGAAGCATAAACTGGGTGACTGCTTCGCAGAACATTGCGGTTCTGCCCGCGGAAAAAAAGGCCCTGACCTTGCGGTTGCCTGCCACTTTAACGCATCACCCTGTTCCCTGGCCAACATCTCTGTCTCAGGCTGGCAGCAGTGTTCTAGCTCCAGATGAAAAAACAACACCTCATTTTCCACTCGGAGACCTTACAGCCCTCCGGTCTTCAATATCGAGTTCCATCACTTTAGGGCCTGAACTCCCCCATGTCCTTGACCCCTACCACACAAACGACTCCTTGTTATCACCTCGTCTGCTATGACACACTACGTATTGTTAGCCGCTAACAGTCTCCATTAACAGTTATTCGCCCTCCCACGCGGATCGTTATTCACTCCTACGTCCTTCCTATTGTTCTCTCTCTGAGATGGCGGCAAACAAAGCAATGGACATCGGAGACTCTGAGCCAGCTGAAACTTGCTCAGTGTGAAGTACATTCCACATTGCTGCAAGAATTGCAAGCAGCAAAGCGTTTCCAGAACATCTGCTTGTCATTCTGACTTGGGGGTGCTGAGATTTGTCTCATCCCCAGGAACTGGACTACCTCCACTGGTGGATAATTAAACCATTTTATTTCTACATTAATGCGGGGATCATGAACAACTTTGATTGTGAACTTTCTCCAAGGGTCTGTTGTCGGAGAGATAGAAAGATGCTGTTTTGGCAGGACCGAAAGAAATGGACACCGAGGACTCTTCGCTCAGGTAAATTCACATTGTTGTGCAGCCTTCTTGGTGTTCAGAAATCGTCTTCACGCAGCAATCTTACGGAAAGTCTATTGCAAAGTGGGCTTCGCTTTCTTTGCTGCGACCGCGCAGCAGTTAACATCTGAGCCCCAAGTCTCCCAGATGAAGAGAATCCGAGTGAAACCTTCACTCACTGAGAGTCATCCCCATGGCCCTGAGCTGAGGGACTGCAGGCAGTCCAACACGGAAGGGACGGTTAAAAATGAACCAGTTTTGCTCCCTCAGCCTCTCTGTCCCAGAGACAGGCAGTGGGACGGCACAAACACGTAGCATCATTCTCGCGCACAGAAGCCGTTCAGCCCATCGAGTCCACGGCGACTGTCTGTCACTTGCCTCTCTCTGAAGTAATTCACAATCGGTGATCTGTCCTAATAGTGGGGGAATGTGTCTGAGTCGTGATGCGGTTTCTGACATGCCGACCGTTTTATCATTCACGTCCGAACCGGCATGGCGAATTACTGCAGGGAATGGACAAAAACGTAAGGCATGTATTTCAACTTTATCAGCTCATCGACATCTCAGAAAAGTGGTTTTACAATTCACTTCAGAGGAACTCGACAGAGAACAGGAGAAGACCACTCAGACCTCCAGAAGCGAGTCACTTCGCCTGCGTGAATTTGGCGAGTCTATCAGTACGATGCATGTCACTCAGACACTCGAAGTTATGGGGAGCAGATGCAAAGGCAAGATATAGTACAGAGACTCACGACAAAGGAAAGCTGCTCAAGGAGAGTTTGAGCAATAGCAATAGAGGATGGTTTCGAGCTATGGGCCTCTGGGTGGTGGGGCCCGCACGCTTTTGTTGCGCCACTCAGCGTTTCGTACGCCAAGCGTTTTCTCAGAACCCTTCAGCTTTTCGACAGACACCTGACATGCACGTTCCAGACTCATATCAAAGATCGGGGCACAGACAGGCGGTTTTGTGGGAACGAG
>NW_025181911.1:0-2514 GCF_004010195.1 Chiloscyllium plagiosum | reverse complement strand
ATGGTGTTGGACGGTGGTGAGGGTTAGGCTGGGTCAGTGTGTGGGTGGCTGTTAGGGACAGGCTGGGGACTGTGTGTGGGCAGCAGTGAGGGTCAGGCTGGGCCGTTATTGGACAGCAGTGAGGGTCAGGCTGGGGCATTTTTGGATGGCAGTGAGTGTCAGGCTGGTGGTGGTGTGGGGACGGTGGTGAGGGACAGGCTGGTGGCGGTGTGTTGATGGCAGTGAGGGTCAGGCTGATGGCAGTGTGTTGATGGCAGCGAGGATCAGGCTCGGGCAGTGTGCGGATGGCAGTGAGGGGCAGGCTGGGGGCAGCGTGTGGATGGCAGTGATGGTCAGGCTGGGGGCGGTGTTTATACGGCAGTAAGGGAAAGGCTGGAGCGGTGCTGGACGGCGGTGAGAATCAGCCTGGGGACGGTGTGTGGACAGCAGTGAGGGTCAGGCTGGGGCAGTGTGCGGATGGCAGTGAGGGACAGGCGCAGGGCAGCGCCCCCAGCCTGACACCCCCAGCCTGACACTCACACTGTAACACTCACTGACCGACTGTGATACACTCCAACACATGGTGAAATTCTCTGTGACACTGTGACACTCACTGAGACACAAAGTGAAACTCTCTGACTCTCTCTGAAACTCTCAGACACACTGTGACACTCTCTCACAGACTGTGACCCTCTCTGAGCCAAATACTGACTCTCTCAGACACTCTCTGAGGCACAGTATGACACACTGTGACACGTTCTGACTCTCTGACTCTCTGAGACACACTGTCATCCTCTCTTAGACACACTGTGACACTCTCTGACTCTCTCTGAGGCATACTGTGACACTCTCTGACAGACTGTCACACTGAGATACTCTCAAAGTCAGATTGTGACACTTTCTGACTCTCTTTCTCTCTGATTCTCTGGGACACGCTGTGACACTCACTGAGACACAATCTGACACTCTCTGACACTCTCTGAAACTCTCAGACACACTGTGATACTCTCTGACTCTTTCTGACACTCTCTCAGATGCACCGTGACAATCTCTGACTTTCTCTGACATTTTGAGATGCACTGCGACATTCTCTGATCCTATCTGATACTCTCTGAGATACGCTGTAACACTCTCTGAATCTCTCTGAAATACACTGTGACACTCGTTGACAGATTGTAACACTTTCTGAATCTCCCTGAATCTCTGAGACACACAGTGACACTCTCTGACTCACTCTGAAACTCTCTGTGGCACTCTCTGACACACGCTAAGATACACTGTGACACTCTCTGGCACTTTCCCAAACACACTGCGATTCTCTGATCCTATCTGACACTCTCTGAGACAGACCGTGACACTGTCTGACTCTCTCTGAGACACACTGTGGCACTCTCTGAATTTTTCTGTGGCACTCACTGACACACGCGGAGATACACTGTGACACTCTCTGACTCTCTCTGAAACTCTCTGTGACACTCTCTGACACACGCTGAGACACACTGTGACACTCTCTGGCACTTTCTTCAACACACTGCGACACTCTCTGATCCTATCTGACACTCACTGAGACAGACTGTGACACTTTCTGACTCTAACTGACTCTCTGAGACACACTGTGACACGCTCTGACTCTCTCTGAGGCGCACTGTGACACTCTCTGAAAGACTGAAACACTGAAACACACTGTGACATTCTGATTCTCTCTGAGGCACACTGTGACACTCTCTGTCATTCTCTAAAACACACACTGGCACTCTCTGACATACTGTGACACATTGTGACACTCACTGACACTCTCTGAAACACACTGTGACACTCTCTGACAGACTATGACACATTGTGACACTCTCTGACACACACTGTGACACTCTCTTACACAGGCAGAAACAGACTGTGACAATCTCTGACACAGGCAGAGACACACTGTGACACTCTCTGTCGGACAGTGACACACTGAAACACTCTCTGAGAGACTGTGATAGACTGTGACACTCTCTGAGTCACATTGTGACACTCTCTGACACAGGCAGAGACACACTGTGACACTCTCTGAAACACACTGTGACACTCTCTGACAGACTATGACACACTGAAACACTCTCTGCGACACTGTGACAGACTGTGACACTCTCTGAGACACAGTTTGACATTCTCTGACACTCTCTGAAACACACTGTGACACTCTCTGACACAGGCAGAGACACAGTATGATACTCTGACATACTGTGACACAATGTGACACTCTCTGACACTCTCTGAAAAATACTGTGACACACTCTGACACAGGCAGAGACACACTGTGACACTCTCTGACACTCTTAAACACACTATGACACTCTCTGAGACACACTGTGACACTCTCTGACACTCTCTGTGACATACTATGAACTATCCAGCACATCTGAAACACTCTGTGACAATCTCTGACAGACGGAGACACACTGTGACACTCTCTGAGACAGACTGTGACACTTTCTGACTTTCCCTGACTCTCTAAGACAAACTGTGACGCTCACTGAGACACACTGTGACACT
>NW_025181910.1:0-2514 GCF_004010195.1 Chiloscyllium plagiosum | reverse complement strand
AGAGAGTGTTTCAGTGTGTCATAGTCTGTCAGAAAGTGTCATAGTGTATCTCTGCCTGTGTCAGAGAGTGTCACAGTATGTTTCAGAGAGTATCACAATGTGTCTCAGAGAGCGTCACAGTCTGTCACCGTCTCTCAGAGAGTGTTTAAGTTTGTCACAGTTTGTCAGAGTGTGTCACAGTGTGTCCCTGCCTGTGTAAGAGAGTGTCGCAGTCTGTTTCTGCCTGTGCCAGAGGATGTGACAGTCTGTTTCAGAGAGTGTCAGAGAGTGTCTCATTGTGACACACTCTGTCAGAGAGTGTCACAGTGTGTTTCAGAGAGAGTCACAATGTGTCACAGTATTTAACAGAGAGTGTTTCACTGTATCACAGTCTGTCAGAGAGTGACATAGTGTGTCTGAGAGAGAGTCACAGTCTGTCACAGTATTTAACAGAGAGTGTTTCAGTGTGTCATAGTCTGTCAGAGAGTGTCAACGTGTGTCTCTGCCTGTGTTAGAGAGTGTCACGTGTTTCAGAGAATGTCAGAGTGTCACAGTGTGTCTCAGGGAGTGTCACAGTCTGACACAGTATTTAACAGAGAGTGTTTCAATGTATCACAGACTGTCAGAGAGTGTCACAGTGTGTCTCAGAGAGTGTCAGAGTCTGTCACAGTATTTAACAGAGAGTGTTTCAATGTATCACAGACTGTCAGAGAGTGTCACAGTGTGTTTCAGAGAGTATCACAATGTGCCTCAGAAAGTATCACAGGCTGTCACAGTATTTAACAGAGAGTGTTTCAGTGTATCACAGTCTGTCAGAGGGTGTCACAGTGTGTCTCAGAGAGAGTCACAGTCTGTCACAGTATTTAACAGAGAGTGTTTCAGTGTGTCATAGTCTGCAAGAGAGTGTCATAGTATGTCTCTGCCTATGTCAGAGAGTGTCACAGTGTGTTTCAGAGAATGTCAGAGAGTGTCACAGTGTGTCTCTGCCTGTGTCAGAGAGTGTCACAGTGTGTTTCATAGAATGTCAGAGAGTGTCACAGTGTGTCACAGTCTGTCAGAGTGTCACAATGTGTTTCAGAGTGTCAGGGAGTGTCACAGTGTGTCTCAGAGAGTGTCACAGTCTCTCAGAGAGTGTTTCAATGTATCACAGACTATCAGAGAGTTTCACAGTGTGCCTCAGAGAGAATCAGAGAGTGTCACAGTGTGTTTCAGTCTATCACAGTCTTTCAGAGAGTGTCTCAGTGTGCCTCAGGGAGAGTCAGAGCGTGTCACAGTGTGTCTCAGTGAGTGTCACAGTGTGTCTCAGAGAGTCAGGGAAAGTCAGAAAGTGTTACAATCTGTCAGCGAGTTTCACAGTGTGTTTCAGAGAGATTCAGAGAGTGTTACAGTGTGTCTCAGAGAGTATCAGATAGGATCAGAGAATGTCACTGTTCATCTCAAAATGTCAGAGAAAGTCAGAGAGTGTCGCGTTGCATCTGAGAGAGTGTCAGAAAGAGTCAGAGAGTATCACAGTGTGCCTGAGAGTTTCAGAGAGACTCAGAGAGTGTCAAGAGTCTGTCACAGTATTTAACAGAGAGTGTTTCAATGTATCACAGACTGTCAGAGAGTGTCACAGTGTGTTTCAGAGAGTATCACAATGTGCCTCAGAAAGTGTCACAGGCTGTCACAGTATTTAACAGAGAGTGTTTCAGTGTATCACAGTCTGTCTCAGAGAGTCAGACAGAGTCAGAAAGTGTCACAGTCTGTCTCAGTGAGTGTCAGATAAGATCAGAGAGTGTTGCAGTGTGTTGAAGAAAGTGCCAGAGAGTGTCACAGTGCGTCTCAGCGTGTGTCAGAGAGTTGCACAGAGAGTTTCAGAGAGAGTCAGAGAGTGTCACAGTGTATCTCAGCGTGTATCAGAGAGTGCCACAGAAAGTTTCAGAGACAGTCAGAGAGTGTCACAGTGTGTCTCTGAGAGATTCAGAAAGTGTCACGGTCTGTCACAGAGAGTGTCATAAAGAATCAGAGAGAGTCGCAGTGTACTTGTGTAAGTGCCAGAGAGTGTCATAGTGTATCTTAGCGTGTGTCAGAGAGTGCCACAGAGAGTTTCAAAGAGAGTCAGAGAGTGTCACAGTGTGTCTCATTGATTCAGGGAGAGTCGGAAAGTGTTACAATCTGTCAGCAAGTTTCCCAGTGTGTTTCAGAGAGATTCAGAAAGTGTCACAGTCTGCCTCAGAGAGTCAGGGAGAGTCAGAAAGTGTCACAGTCTGTCTCAGAGAGTGTCACAGTGTGTCTCCGTCTGTCAGAGAGGGTCACAGACTGTTTCAGATGTGCTAGAAAGTGTCACATTACTTCACAGAGAGTGTCAGAGAGTGTAACATTGTGTCAGAGATTGTCACAGTCTGTTTCTGCCTGTGTTGGAGAGTGTCACAGGGTTTTTCAGAGAATGTCAGAGAGTGTCAGTGTGTCTCAGAGCGTGTCACAGTCTGTCACAGTCTCTCAGTGTTTCAGTGTACCACAGATTGTCAGAGAGTGTCACAGAGAGTGTCAGAGTGT
>NW_025181909.1:0-2514 GCF_004010195.1 Chiloscyllium plagiosum | reverse complement strand
TTGAATGAATATGTTCAGCTGGAGACATTGTATTGTTCAAATAAGCTCAACTTATTGAATTACCAGGTGCAGTTTGTTTCCTTGAATGAATGCTTTAACTTGGAGACAATGGTTCAATGGGATATGTTCTAGTCATTGAAATAAAACGTGCAGTTTATTACACTGACTGAATGATTGCATTCTGTTTCATAAGTTAAGTTTGTTTCATGAAATCAATGAATAACGTTTGATTCAATGATTGAATGCAGTTTGCGTCAGGGAATATGTATGCATTGAGGTCGAGTCATTGTAAACAGGGGATAAGCTGAATTAACTCATTAACTCATTGAATTAACACATGCGGTTTGTTTGATTGAATGAATGAATGATTGAACTTTGTTTCAGAAAATTGAAGAGTGCATTCAATAAATGTTTGAGCTCAGTTTGTTTCATGGAATCAACCGATAATTGTGAATTCATTGATGTTTGATTCAATGAATGAATGCAGTTTGCTTCATTGAATGAATATGTTCATTTTGAGACATTGTATTCTTCAAATAAGCTGAACGTTTTGAATTACCAGGTGCAGTTTGTTTCCTTGAATGAATGCTTTAACTTTGAGACAATGATTCAATGGGATATATTCTAGTCATTGAAATAAAACGTGCAGGTTATTACACTGACTGAATGATTGCATTCTGTTTCATAAGTTTGTTTCATAAAATCAATGAATAATGTTTGGTTCATTGAATGTACGTTTGAAATTTGATTCAATGAATAAATGAATGCAGTTCGATTCACTGAATGAATGGATTTAGCTCGACACATTGTACTATCTTGATATGCTCGAGTCATTGAACTAAAACGTGCAGTTGGTTTCTTTAAATGAATGTGGGCATTTTGATACATTTTTTTGAACTTGGATTAGGTGAATCAGTAAATAACGTTCGATTAATTGAATGCACGATTGGAAATTGATTCAATGAATAAATGAATGCACTTTGCTTCATTGAATGAATATGTTCAGCTGGAGACATTGTATTCTTCAAATAAGCTCAACTTATTGAATTACCAG
This sequence comes from Chiloscyllium plagiosum, assembly GCF_004010195.1. NCBI lineage: Eukaryota > Metazoa > Chordata > Chondrichthyes > Orectolobiformes > Hemiscylliidae > Chiloscyllium > Chiloscyllium plagiosum. Next base: position 1,460 of record NW_025181909.1, on the reverse strand, counting down.
GTGCAGTTTGTTTCCTTGAATGAATGGTTTTACTTCGAGACAATGATTCAATGGGATATGATCTAGTCATTGAACTAAAACGTGCAGGTTGTTACACTGACTGAATGATTGAATTCTGTTTCATAAGTTAAGTTTGTTTCATAAAATCAATGAATAACGTTTGGCTCATTGAATGTACGTTTGAAATTTGATTCAACGAATAAATGAATGCAGTTCAATTCAATGAATGAATGGATTTAGCTCAAAACATTGTATTAACTGGACATGCTCGAGTCATTGAACTAAAACGTGCAGTTGGTTTCTTTAGATGAATGTGGGAATTTTGATACTTTTTTTTAACTTTGATTAGGTGAATCAGTAAATAACGTTCGATTCATTGAACGCACGATTGGCAATTGATTCAATGAATGAATGAATGCAGTTTGTTTCATTGAATGAATGTTTTCAGTTCAAGACACCGAACTAATGAGATGCGCTCTCGACTTTGAATTCCAAAGGGCAATTTGTTTCATTGAAGGAATGAGTGCAGTTTGATTTATTAAATATATGATTTAACTTTGTTTCATTGAATCAATAAATAACGCTAGATTCGTTGAATGTACGATTGACGTTTGCTACATTGAATGTACGATTGAGGTTTAATTCAGTGAATGAATGAATGCAGTTTGTTTAGTTGAATGAATGTGTTAAAATCGAGACTTTGCATTCATGAGATGAGGTCTACCAATTTAATTAAACTGTGCTGTTTGTTTCATTGAATGAATGAGCGCAGTTTGAGTCAATGAATTAGTGAACGCAGTTGGACTCATTAAATGACTGTGTTAAGTTTGTTTCATGAAATCAATGAATAACATTGGATTCAATGATTGAATGCAGTTTGTGTACCAGAATATGTATGCATTGAGGTCGAGACATTGTATTCAGGGGATAAGCTCTACTCTTTGAATTAACACATGCAGTCTGTTTCAATGAATGAATGATTGAACTTTGTTTCAGAAAATAGAAGAGTGCATTCAATAAATGTTTGAGCTCAGTTTGTTTCATGGAAATGGATAGATAATATTGAATTCATTGAATGGACGATTGAAGTTTGATTCAATGAATGAATGCAGGTTGCTTCATTGAATGAATATGTTCAGCTGGAGACATTGTATTCTTCAAATAAGCTCAACGTTTTGAATTACCAGGTGCAGTTTGTTTCATTCAATTAGTGCTTTAAGTTCTGATAATGAATCAATGGGATATGTTCTAGTCATTGAAGTAAAACATGCAGTTTATTGCACAGAATGAATGAGTCCATTCTGTTTCATAAGTTAAGTTTGTTTCAAAAAATCAATGAATGATCTTTGATTCAATGAATGTGCGATTGACATTTGGTTCAATGAATGAATGAATGCAGTTTGCTTCATTGAACTAATGTGCTATGATCGAACATTGCATTCATGAGAAGAGCTCTACCA
>NW_025181908.1:1271-2514 GCF_004010195.1 Chiloscyllium plagiosum | reverse complement strand
ATAGATCTGCAACACAACCTTGCTCCTGTTTTTTTCCTGTCCCCTTCAATCTCTCTGAAGGGCTCAGAACAAGTGCACAGTCCCTGGAAAATGGAGCTTCAGGGTGGTCAAGTGCTGAAGGTTGCATTTGGGACACTGACCTTTATTGGTCTGTGCACTTACCAATAAAGGGACCTGGGTTCAATTCCACTGTTTGGATTCATGTCTGTGGCCACAGACACGCCTGTCTACTGGATCCCCTGTCACTACAGCTCTGCCATTCTCCCTCCTCCTGTTCTGTGAAGTGGAGCAGTGTCATGAACCTGGCTGTTGCTGATTTCCCCTGAGAGGCCACCCCACCTGTTGCCCCCTTTATAGAATTCCAAGTGGTGCATAGTATCTGTATGAGAAGGGAATAACCGCTGGGGAGTCCTGCATTTCCTTCCTGAGCCTTTTACTTGATCTGATGGTCACACATTCCCTTTCTGCCTGTGTAACTCTCACCTGCAGTGTGACTAACTCATTAACCATTCTGTCCATAAAATCTCAGCATTGCTCCACAGCGAGTCCATTCTCAGTCCCAGGTCTGAAAAACAGTTTCTCAGTAGCGACAGGTGGGCACACTGCCTGCACACATAGCCGTAAGGGGCACTGGAAGCATCCCTTATGTCCCACATTGTGCAAGAGGAGCACACCACGGGTCTGAGGGCTCTTGTAACAACATCTCACTACATTCATCTAGTTACTCCCATTAAGAGAATTTAAATGAGTGAGCAACCTTCCTTCACTTCAAACATGCCCATTATAATAAAACAAATCTTCAGCTGATATGTTGTACTTTTATAAACTTAAATACTCCGCAGGTATCACTGACAAATTGGCTATTCCCATTGGGACTGTGAATTTCTGAATAGTCTGAAGTAAAACGGAGTTTCAGCTTCACCTTCTCCCTGTCCCACCTCACTCTGTTTACATCCAACTCCAAAACACTCTCATTGATCCAAGTAGCCCTCACAGTGCAGCCCTGTCATTTTCATTGTCTGCTCACACCTACACTGCCCTCAGCCTCCTGTACTGTTCCAATGCATCTCAATGGGAGCTCAGGAATAGCACCTCATCTTTCAATTCAGACCTTTGTAACCCCAGAGTCAACATGGACGTCAGCAGTTTCTGAATGAACAGACAGTTGTCAGAATCTGGAACTTTCCACCTGAAATGGTGCTGGAATTTGAGTCCACAAGGAATTTCAATGAGAAATTTGCAG
>NW_025181908.1:0-1243 GCF_004010195.1 Chiloscyllium plagiosum | reverse complement strand
GATAAATCTTTCTCCTTTCACAGTTAAATGCCAATGCTATTCAGATCGTGATGACTCTGTGGACTGTAGAAACTTGCTTTTGAGATCACAGTCTCAATTATTCTCAACTAATATCCTATAAAATAAATTCACAAAACAAAGCTCATAGTCAGTGCAAGATGAATAGTGAAGGCAAACACTTCTTTTGGTAGGTGTTGGATGCTCCTCTTCAAATCGCACCGCCCCCACCCAGGAAGAGGACACGTGCATGCTCCTTGCTGTACCTTGGCCCCAGATAAAGATGGCAGCCATAACCCAGCACCTCTCACTGCCTGAGGCCCAAGCCATCTTCCACTTTGCTGCAAACCAGGGACCAGGAGTTTCTAATTCAGATTAACGACCTGCACAGAGTGTCACTCAACCCTCCCAGTCTCCACTGATACATTTCATCCGGTTTCTGCTGCCACTCTCTCCTTTCCCGTTTCCTCCTCCTGCACACACAAAGGGTCATCATGGGTACAGTGACCCTTCCTCAGAACCGATGGCAATTGGGAAAATTAGAATCCCCACAGGAAACAGGCCCTTCGGCCCAACAATTCTACACCCACCCAGACCCATTCCCATTCCGTTTACTCACCATTTCCCCGGACTAATGCACATCCCTGAACACTACGGGAAATTTAGCTGGGCCAATTCTCCTAATCTGCACATTTTTGGACTACAGGAGATAAGGGTTAAAGAGTAAATAATAGGTGGGGACAGAGCCCAAAGAGAGACTGGAACATTTGGAAAGACAAAAGAGCGGATAACAATCCGGCTGGAAGGGCGGAAAGCTGTTAATGGAGTAGACAGGAACCTGGTAGCATCTCAGTAGCGGTGGTGGAAAAGACGGCTGATGATCTATGTTCTGATGCAAAAAAAACCCGGAGCATCCAGTTGCCCCCCACTTTAACACATAAGGCTGTTCCCAGGCCAACATCTCTGTCTCATGCTTACTGCAGTGTTCCAGTGAAGCTCGATGCAAGCTGGCAGAACACTTCAGAACATACCAAATGGCTTCCGATTTCAAGGACTGCAATTTCTCCTCCCGTGTATCTCCTCCACTTCCCACACCACTGCCCTTGGCACCCACACATCCAACTGCAACAAGTATGGAATCCCCCTCTTCCTCACCTTCCACCCAGATACAATGCATCATCGTCTGCCATTTCCACCAACTAAAATCAGACCTCACCACCAGAGATATATTTCTCTCCCCACCCCT
>NW_025181907.1:0-2514 GCF_004010195.1 Chiloscyllium plagiosum | reverse complement strand
TTATCCGGATAGTCAAGAGCAAGACAGGAAGTGTCTCGGTGTACTGTAACGAGTGGATTAATCAAGCAATCACCTCTGTGGTCTTGCTGTCTCCGCCCTTCTTTACATTCCTAATCCCAAAGATACTTCTTACAGTTCTCTCTCCAGGACACTTTCGTCCCGTTAGTCTTATCTTTTGCATCCCTGCCTTTCGGGGCCCATTTCATAGAACCTAAGATGTATCTCTGAGTTACTGTATTGTCTTTGATTTCTTACATCTCCACAATCCACCAGGCTGTAGACATCTGTTTCTATGACTTATGGATTTGTACTTTCTGGAACCGTTATCATTAAGTAAGACTTTAAAATCCTAAGACTTTAAAAGCTAATATAGTGTACCTAAACATTTTTCCCATTCTACAGTGATATTGAAGCACCGAGAGACTTACCATACAATACCACAGAAACTATTCCGCGCTCACACCGCTACTGTATAATTAGTTATTTAAAGTCTTTTCAACTTAAATTTAAGTGGCTCTTTTGCCGATACAGTTGTACAGACTTCTGTTTCAATTGGAGATTCCACTGGCCCTTTGAGCTGAGAGGAGTGAGTCCAGGCTTTCTCCGCTGTTCTTATCTCTGTTTCAGTGGTTAGGATTGCTTGGTACGGCCCCTTCCGGTCTGGTTGCAACTTGGTTTCCGTCCACGATTTGACTTGGACCCAATTGGATTGGTTGAACGGTGAATTCAAGGAGTGGGGTCGGTGCCAACAAAACCTGTTTCCTGAGGAAAGACAAAGAGGAGGAAAAGCCCGGTATATACTTCTTTAAGAAAAATTCTTTAGTCTCCAGTGTTGGCAGTTCCCCTTTCGTTCCCAGATAGGGCAGGCCAAACAATATCTCATACGTTGATAGCCCCATATCATTCCTTGGAGCCGTTCGTACTCGCAAAAGGGCTATACGTAAACATTTAATCCAAGGGAGTCTGGTTTCTACCACTAACTTAGATAACTGCTTCTTGAGTGTCTGGTTCATTCTGTCAACAATTCCTGATGAAGGTGGTTGCCAGGGGTGTGGAACTCCCAGGAGATTCCTAACCCCTTCATTACTCCCTGGAGTACCCTGGAAGTAAAATTAGTTCTCTGATCTGAATCTATGCATTCCACTGTACCGTATCTGGGGAATATGTGTCCGAGTATTATCTTGGACATCCGACGTGCGGTGGCCGTGTCTAAAGGGTGCACCTCCACCCATCCAGATAGGTGATCAACCATTACCAGCATATACCTCAGTCTTCCAACTCGGGGAAATTCGATGTAATCTACCTGAATGCTCTGAAATGGTCTTATCCCAGGTTCTCTCCCTCCTGGGTCTTGTTTCCTTGACACCTTCTTGTTTATTTTTCCCAACTTATCTGTTTGGCTATTGTATATATCCCTTTGCATCCATATTTTCTTAAGATTAAATCACACATTGCTTGCACTCCCCAGTGACTCCCCTGATGTAAGATAGCCATAATCTCTCGCATCATTTTATTCAAATTTCCCTCCCATTAGGTAACATCCAGCGCCCATCCGCTGTCTTTGAAGCTCCTAAATCTTCTAGTTCCTTTCCTCCTTTGCAGTAAACAACGGGTTACCCTGAAGATCTAGAATTGCAGGTATTAGGAAGTATATCACTGCCCCCTGTGGATTCAGAACTGCTTCTTCCGCTACTTCATCGTCCAGTCTATTTCCCCTTACTTCCGGTTCATTCCCCTTCTGTTGTCCGTTTATTTGACTATCGCTTTTTTTCTCAGTAGTAACAGAGATTCCAGCACTTGCTTTATCAATTTTTCATGTGCTAGTTCGTTTCCTCTACTACGTATCAGTCCTCCTTCTTGCCAAATTTCCGAAGGTATGTACCAATCGAAACGCATATTTGGAGTCTCTATATACCTTTCCTTCTTTGTTTTCTAAGGTTCTGAGAGCTCTTCCAAGGGCATAGAGTTCAGAAGTTTGGGCTGGCATACCGTTAAGCAGCCTTTTAGCATCGATAACGCTTCCTTCTATCCCATCTACTTTCGTATTTCCATTGTGTCTTTTAACCTCAATCACCCGGGTGGACCCGTCGATAAACAACTGAGCTTCTGCATGCCACGGTACGTCCCTTATGTCCATCTGCACTTTAGTCTGATAGTCAATAATATCAAAGCAGTCGTGTTCTGGATTGTCAAGGGCCACCCCTCTCCCCGCAACAGAAATGCAGTTTAATTGAAGCAACCGTCTGTGACGAGCACAAGACCATTCTGCTCTTTTAATATTGTCCCATATTTCAAGATCCTCGAGACTGTGAGCCATCGTACTGCTTTGTTATTTAGTACACATGGTCCGTACATGATGTTGCGTGCTGACTGTTAAGGCTCCCCAAAAGTAAGTCTTCAACTTTCCTCTACCGATAAGGCTGGTGCTGCCTGCCTGCACACACTCTGGCCAGTAATATAGCTTTCTATTCTTTAATTAAGAATTAATTATTGCAGTCATGTTTTAAATTAAAC
>NW_025181906.1:0-2514 GCF_004010195.1 Chiloscyllium plagiosum | reverse complement strand
GTCCAAAATTCTACCACTTCACAAAAAATATTGCTTTTATGCTGTCACTCTAAAAGTGAACGTTAAACAAGAGCTATTTGCAGCTCTGTCTCTCCTTTTTCTAAATTATTGCGTATTTACTTCCAAAGTTATAACAATGTACTGATCCAATAAAACCCCTACTAAATTTATAAATACTCAGTTTTCAACATCAGACAAGGGTTGTCATTCCCACTGTCGATCTTCCTCTGTTTGTATATCTTCCGGAGTCGTCTTCAGTCATCTGATGCTTGGGTGTTTCATATGAAAAAGGTACATTTGGCAGGGAATTTGGCGAAATCAGCACTACAAGTTGTAGATACTGTTCTTCCTGGCGAACTGTCCAAAACGCCTGTTTTTTATACTCCAAGTATTGGATCGTCTCATTGATTCAATATTGTTAAAATAGTAAAATTCGAATTCAATTTGATTTTTCTTTCTTGGGACTTAATTTACACTGATTGGCTAATTCGATATGCTGCCAAAGCAATTGAGGTTTCTAGGTTACAACCAAAGTTTTCCTCTTAAGTTACATGTTTCAATTATTAGTCATATGACAGGTGCTTGCCAGCTTTCACTCTCTCTTAAAAGTACATTACACATATTTAACTTCATAACAACAAAGCCTCTGCCTCTGAAACAAAACAATGATTTGGGGACTCGGCTACCTGTTGAGACTCCAGGCAAAAGTTGCCTCCGCAATCATAGATTGGCCTATTCTACCTCTCATCATTTTCTTATTCCACACGTCTGTGTCAAACGCTTTTGGCTTTTAGCAAATCCTTCCCGCCAAGGCTTTTTTCTGCTCCGGCCATGGTCTCCTCAATCCATTTTTGATGTTTCTTTGAGCTACTCAAAAGCGGTGCCCGATCCTTGATTCCTTAAACATAAGGAGGTTGCCTTCTTCCTTTGGACGAAAAACTCGTCTGCTTTTATCATTCAAGGTTTCTTCCACTTAACATCCCTTAGCATTCTCAGTGGGACAAAGATATCCAACACTCGCAGCAAGTGTTCCATAAACAGCCTATACATTTCTCTTGTACAGTTCTGGTAGAACAACTGTTCCCAATTTATACTCCCAATTTATACTTGTTTAATAAAAGCGTAATGTCCTCTCCCACAATTAGAAACGTTGCAGTATTGTCTACTCATACCCCTTGCCATTGCTATGATAAACCTGACGTAGTCGTGGCTAGTTTAAGCGAAATGCTCTCCCACTGAGCGATCTGACACCCGGCTCGGCTCGGTGACTAGCACCAAATCCAACATGGCCTCCAGCATAGTCGACCTATGTATATATTGAGTCAATAATCCCTCCTTGACACACTTAAAAAAAAATGGTTTCATCCCGGCCATCTGCACTCAGGAGGTTCCAAACAATATTGGGGAAATTAAAGTCAGCTGTAACAACAACTGTGTTACATTTGTACCTTACCTAGTTCTACTGTCCAATCTGTTTTTCCATCTCTCTCTCTCTCTCTCCTGTTATTGGGGTGTCGACAGAAAACATAAAATAAAGTGTTTGCTCCTTGCCAGTTACTGACGTCCACCTATGCTGACTCAGTAGACAAACCCTCCTCGGCAACCTTTTTCAATGCAGCTGTGATGCACTCTCTATTTAAGAGTATGCTGCTGAAAAGAATTATCAGGATGTTTCCGGTGTTGGAGAGATTTTGTTTTTAAGTAAGATGGAGGCAGACTGACGATGTTTACTGTATAGTAGAGGAGATTAGGGTGGTTTAGATGATTAGATTCCCTACAACGTGGAAAGAGGTCCTTCGACCCAAACAGTCCACACTGACCCTCCGAAGAGTGACCCAACGAGACCCCTTTCGCTCTGCCTAATGCACCTGAAAGTATGGGCAACTTAGCAAGACTACTTCACCTGACCTGCACATCTTCGGAATGTGGGAGGAAACCGGAGCACCGGCAGGAACCCCATACAGACACGGGGAGAACGTGCAAAAAGCACACAGACTGTCGGCTGAGGCTGGAATTGAATCTGGGACCTGAGTGATTTGAGGCAGCAGTGACCAACGTTGACACTGCGAGCATTGCTCACTTGCAAACTTCAGCGACACGCTTGGTCAGTGGGGGATTGAACGGCTTTGGCATTATTAGTGCCACCCTCCAACCATCTGAGTGCAAGAGGAAGATAATGAGCAGCGTGGACGGGGAGATCGAAATCCATGAAGGAGGAATCAGTGAACATGGGGTCTTGATTATATCAGGGTGAGGAGGGTTATAGGAGATGCGAGGCAAAATGAATCCATCCAGAGAGTGGTAAGAAACTGTAAGGCACTGCCTGTACGTGTTAGAGGAAGAAACCCTGAAGACCTTTAAACAAGTATTGGGAAATACAACGACAAGGGCAATGCATGTAGCACAATGGCTCAGTACTGAAAAATGGGATTCGTCTCGCTAAAATCTTTCTATGTTTATTAACTACCAATATAGTAGAAGCTTTATTTGTATGTGTCCATGTATATTTTCAAC
>NW_025181905.1:0-2514 GCF_004010195.1 Chiloscyllium plagiosum | reverse complement strand
ATCCCCATCCTTACCCAATGAACAGTGAGACAGGCACAATCCCCATCCACACACACTGCACAGTGAGATAAGCACAATCCACATCCCCCGGCACTGCACAGTGAGATAGACACAATCCCGATTCACACACAATGCACAGTGAGACAGACACAATCCCCATCCACACACACTGCACAGTGAGACAGACACAATCCCCATCCACATACGCTGCACAGTGAGAAAGCCACAATCCACATCCACACACAGTGCACAGTGAGATAGACACAATCCCCATCCATACACACTGCATAGTGAGACAGACACTATCCCTATCCCCACACACTCCACAGTTGAGACAGACAAAATCCCCATCCGCGCACAGTGCAGAGTGAGACCAGCACAATCCCCAACCACACACAGTGCTCAGTGAGACAGACACAATCCCCATCCGCACACAGTGCACAGTGAGACAGACACAATCCCCATTCATACACACTGCACAGTGAGAGAGACACAATCCCGATTCACACACCCTGCACAGTGAGACTGGCACAATCCCTATCCTCACCCACTGCACAGTGAGACAGACACAATCCCTATCCACACACAGTGCACAGTGAGACAGACACAATCCCGTTCCACACACACTGCACAGTGAGACAGGCACAATCCCTATCCTCACCCACTGCACAGTGAGACAGACACAATCCCTATCCACACACACTGCACAGTGAGACAGACACAATGCCCACCCACACACACTGCACAGAGAGACAGACACAATGTCCACACACACACACTGCACAGAGAGACAGACACAGTCCCCATCCACACACACTGCACAGTGAGACAGACACAATCCCCATCCACACACACTGCACAGTGAGACAGACACAATCCCCATCCACACGCACTGCACAGTGAGACAGACACAATCCCCATCCACACACACTGCACAGTGAGTCAGACACAGTCCCCATCCACACACAGTCCTCAGTAAGACAGTCATAATCCCCATTCATACAGAGTGCACACTGAGACAGGTATAATCCCTATCCGCACGCAGTGCACAGTGAGACAGACACAATCCCGATCCACACACATTGCACAGTGAGACAGACATAATCCCCATCCACACACAATGCACAGTGAGACAGATACAATCCCCTTCCACAGACACTGCACAGTGAGACAGACACAATCCCAATCCACACACATTGCACAGTGAGACAGACATAATCCCCATCCACACACAATGCACAGACAGACACAATCCCCATCCACACACACTGCACAGTGAGACAGACACAATCCCCATCCACACACACTGCACAGTGAGTCAGACACAGTCACCATCCACACACAGTCCTCAGTAAGACAGACACAATCCCGATCCACACACATTGCACAGTGAGACAGACATAATCCCCATCCACACACAATGAACAGTGAGACAGATACAATCCCCTTCCACAGACACTGCACAGTGAGACAGACACAATCCCAATCCACACACACTAGACAGTGTGACAGACACAATCCCTATCCCCACACACTGCACAGTGAGACAGACACAATCCCTATCCCCACACACTGCACAGTGAGACAGACACAAGTCCCATCCACACACACTGCACAGTGAGACAGACACAATCCCCATCCACACACACTGCACAGTAAGACAGACACAATCCCCATCCACACACACTGCACAGTGAGACAGACACAAGTCCCATCCACGCACACTGCACAGTGAGACAGACACAATCCCCATCCACACATACTGCACAGTCAGACAGACACAATCCCCATCCACACACACTGCACAGTGAGACAGACACAATCCCCATCCACACACACTGCACAGTCAGACAGACACAATCCCCAACCACACACGCAGCAAAGTGCGACAGACACAATCCCCATCCATGCACAGTGCACAGTGAGACAGGCACAAACCCCATCTACACACACTGCATAGTGAGATAGACACATTCCCTATTCCCACACACTGCACAGTGAGACAGACACAATCCCCATCCTCACACACTGCACAGTGACACAGACACAATCCCCATCCACACACACTGCACAGTGAGACAGACACAATCCCCATCCACACACACTGCACAGTCAGACAAACACAATCCCCAACCACACACGCAGCAAAGTGCGACAGACACAATCCCCATCCATGCACAGTGCACAGTGAGACAGGCACAAACCCCATCTACACACACTGCACAGTGAGATAGACACATTCCCTCTTCCCACACACTGCACAGTGAGACAGACACAATCCCCATCCTCACACACTGCACAGTGACACAGACACAATCCCCATCCACACACACTGCACAGTGAGACAGACACAATCCCCATCCACACACACAGCACACTGAGAGAGACACAATCCCCATCCACACACAGTGCACAGTGAGACGGGCACATTCCCCATCCACAGACAGTGCACAGTGAGACAGGCATAATCCCCATCCACACCCACTGCACCGTGAGACAGACACAATCCCGATT
>NW_025181904.1:0-2514 GCF_004010195.1 Chiloscyllium plagiosum | reverse complement strand
GTTATCATCACCACTTCCTAAGGGTTCCTTCATGTTCATCTCCCTTGTCACGTCTGCCTCATTGAACAACTCGAAATCCAGTATTGCCTGTTCCCTACTTGGCTCCACCACAAGCTGCTCCAAAAATCCATCGCGTCGACATTACACAATTTCATTGAATTGATTTGAATTTATTGTCACGTGCACTGAGGCACAATGAAAAGCTTTATCTTGCGATCAATATAAACAGATCTCAGTGTTAAGTAGCATAGATGTATAAATAATATGTAAACATATACTAGGTTGGCCTTTGTGATTGTCCGGGCCGAATTCAGCACTCGTTGTAGACATCTCCGATCTTGAATGGTACAGATGCCATACCAGGTACTGATACATCCAGATATAATAATCTCAATGGCGCACCTATAAAAGTTGGCTAATGTATTCGCACTGGTGATTCAAGTGACCATCGATTTTTTTTTAATTTCGACCACGTCTAGAGAGATACCATCATCAGACATATATCCCTCTTCAGTCCCTGTCCACCATCCACAGGGACCATTCCCTGCAGGAAACTCTGTTGCACTCTGCCTTCACTCCCAACACCTGAACCAACTGGCCCCATCGAGTCTTCCCCCTGCATAGCTGCTTTTCTGACACATAAATTCATAGAGCCTAAAAACCCGAGCAGGAATAGACTGTCCGACCCTTCAAGCCTACTCCGCCGTTCAATGACATCATTGCTGATCTTTCTAAAGACTCAAATACGCTTAGGCGCCCTCTCACTGTATCCCTTATTTCATTTATTGTTCAAAAGAAGTATCGCTCTTCAAAACAATTTGTTGCACTAGCGTCAACTTCTTCGCTGGGTAAGGTATTCCATATCTGAACATCCGTCTGGGTGAAGAAGGTCCTTCTGAACTCAGTCCTAAATCTGCTCCCTCTAATCCTGTGGCTATGCCCTCCTGTCCAAATTTCACCCACAAGTGGATGCATCCTTTATAATTCTCTCTAATCTATTCTGTTCAATGTTTTATGTTTCAGTAAGATTGCCCCCTCATTTTTCTAAATTCCAAAGAAAATAATCCTAATGTATGCAGTCTCTCTTTATAGGCTAACCCCCTCAACACCGGAATCAACCCAATGAACCTCCTGTGCACCCCTTCCCCACAAGTGCCAGTACGTTCGTTCTCAAGTAAGGGGAACAAAAGTGCACACAGTACACCAAGGATAGCCTCACCAGCACCTTGTACAGCTGCAACATAGCATCTCTGTTTGAACCTTCAGGAACCTACGTTACATCTGTCCAATTTCTATCGCGATGCCCTGCTATTTCTTCGTTGATTATACACTCAAGCATATTCCTCACTGCAGAACTTAAGCTAACTGATCAATAATTCCCAATGTTTTATCCATCTCGATTTTTAAACAGTGGTGTCACACTAGTTTTTTTTTTCCAATCTGCTGGGACTGCCACGCAGCCTAGTGAATTTGAAAATTGCCACTAGTGCACTTGCTGTTTCTCCCGCCATCTCCTTTAATACACTGAGATGCATTCCCTCACGGCCAGGAGACTTGTCCATCCTCAGCTCCATTAGCTTGCCTGACACTACCTCTTCCGTAATAATGTTTGTTTCCAAGTCCTCACCTACATTTGTCTCTTTGCCACTTACTGGCATGTTATTAGTATCCTCCACTGTGAAGACTGACACAATATACCTGTTCAATGCCTCATCCATTTCATCACATCACATAACTGAGTGCCCCTTCTCATCCTCAAAATTACCAAACTTTAGTTGAGCCACTCTTTTTTCTTTTTATATTTCTTTGTATTCTTTACTAGTTATTTTTCCTCATCTTTAATATTTTCCCAATCTTCCAGTTTCATATTATTCTTTGCCGCTTGGAATGCCTCCTCTTTCACTTTGATAGCCTCCCTTAATTCCTCAGACACGCAGGGCAGATTATCTCTTTACTTACAGTCCTTCCTTTTCACTGGAATATACTTTTGCTGAGCACTTGTACAAAAAAATCTTTGATGGAAGTCCTCCACTGCTCGATATCTGTCACACCATGTAACCTTTGTTTCCAGTCTATTTTAGCCAGGTGCTCTCTCGTTCTACTGTTGTGCCCCTGCACATGCACAGGACCCTGGTATTAGATTTTATCTTCACACTCCCAATCTGAATTCCAAGTTCTGCCATACTGTGATCACTCATTCCAAGAGGATCCCTAACTATGAGATCATTAATTATTTCTGTTCCAATACGCAGGACCAGATTGCTTAATCTCACGTCGGTTCCATTGCATACTGTTCAAGAAGACTATCACGGGTACACTCAACGAACTCCTCCTCAAAGGTACTGTGACTGAGCTGCTTCAACCAAGCTACATGTTGAATAAAATCCCTAATGATAATAGCCGACCCATGTTTACAGGCATTGCTGATTTCTTTGTTTATTCCCTTCACCAGTGTGATGATATTATTTACTGGCCTAGAGTCTGCACCTATCAGTGACTTTTTCTTCAGAGAAT
>NW_025181903.1:0-2514 GCF_004010195.1 Chiloscyllium plagiosum | reverse complement strand
ACCTTCTATGTTCACATTCCAAGTCATTGATATGAATGATGAAAGGTAGTGGATCCTTGCAACACTCCACTAGTCACAGGCCTCCAGTCTGAAAAGCAATCCTAAATCACCGCCCTCTGTCTTCTGCCTTTGAGCCAGTTCTGTATCCAAATGGTTAGTTCTCCCTGTATGCCATGAGCTCTAACCTTGCTGAGCAGTCAGTGTCATAGTGGAGGGTGCTTTTTGGACTGGAAGCCTGTGATGAGCAATATGCTGTCAGGCTGGGTGCTGGGTCCACTGCTTTTTGCCATTTATGTAAATGATTTATATGTGAGTATAGGAGCTATGGTGAGTAGGTTTACAGTAAACACCAAAATTGGAGGTGCAATGGACAGCAAAGTTACCAGAGTGTCCAATGAGACTCCGATCAAATGGACTGAGGAGTGGCAGATGAAGTTTAATTTAGATATATGTGAGGTTCTGCATTTTGGAAAAGCAAATTAGGGTGGGATTTATACACTCAATGGGAAGGCCCTGGTGAGTGTTGCTGAACAAAGACACCTTGGAGTGCAGTTTCATAGTTCCTTGAAAGTGAAATCATAGATAGGCAGGGTAGTGGAGAAAGTGTTTGGTGTACTTGCCTTTATTGGACTGTGAATTGAGTACAGGAGTTGTGACGTCATTTTGCGGCTGTACAGAGCATTCATTCAGCCACTTCTGGAATTCTGCTTTCAGTCCTGATCTCCCCGCTATTGGAATTATATTGTGAAACTTGAAAGGATTCAGAACAGATGCAACGATTTTGCCAGGGTTGAGGGATTGAGCTATAGGGAGAGGCTGAATAGACTGAGGCTGTTTACACTGGAGAATCGGATGCTGAGAGGTGACCATACAGTGACCATAGAGGTTGTTAAAATCGTTAGGGGCATGGATAGGGTAAAGAGCCAGGGTCTTATTCCTGTTTAGGTGAGTCCAAAACTAGAAAGTACAGGCGTGAGGAAAAGATTGAAAAGGGATATTAGGGGCAAAGTTTCAAGCTGAACGTGGTATGTGTATGGAATGAGCTGCCAGGGAAAGTGTGGAGGCTGGTACAGTTACAACATTTAAAAGGCATCTCATTGGATATGTGATTGGGAAAGGTTTAGAAGGCGATGGGCCAAGTGCTGGCATATGCGACGAGATTAATTTAGGATATCTGGTCGGCATGGACAATTTGGACTGAAGGGTCTGTTTCTGTGCTGTACATCTCTATGGCACTAATAAATTAAACTTAAGATAGGTTTCTCTTTTATGGAGAGTTAGCAGAAGGTCAGACAATTCTCCTTGGAGCTGAGAAGGTTAAGCAGTGATTTCGACCAAGAGTTAATTTGTTTCCAGGGTATTTCATTTACAGAGAGACAAAGTGAGAAATTTTTAACGTCAAATTTTTTCATAACTATTTTCAGGTAATTGGCAAATAATGCAAAGAAATATATGAAAATTATTTTACTCACTAAGTTCTGAGCGTCTGAAACAGTTTGAAAGACAGTTGGATGCAGATTCAGTAGTTATTGTCAAAACAAATTTGAAATGTAACATTTTTAAGGAAGGATTTGGAGGGCTATGTCCAAATGGGAGGTGAGTTGGGACTGACTGGCACCATCTCCAGAGGGAGAGAGTACAGCCCCAATGGGCGGAATAGCCCCCAGCCCCTGTGCTCTGTGACACTGACCCATTCACTGTGAATGATGAAGCTCATCACAGGTCAGAGCCGTAGAGATGTACAGCATGAAAATAAACCCTTTGGTTAAACTGGTCCATGCTGACCAGATATCCCAACCTTATCTAGACCCATTTGCCAACACTTGGCACATATCACTCTGCACCCTTCCTATTCATATACCCATCCAGATGCCAAATGGTATAATTGTACCAACATCCTTTACTTCCTGACAGAAGATTCCATACACGCACCAACCTCAGTGGGGGAAACAAATGCCCCTCAAATCCATTTTAAATTCTTCCCCTCTCATATTAAACCTATGCCCTCTCATTCTGGACTCCCCCACTCCAGGGAAACGACCTTGTCTATTTATCCTACCCATGCCCCGCATGATTCAATAAACCTCTATGAGGTCACCCCTCAGCCTTTGAAGCACCTGGGAGCATCCCACCACTCAGGTCACAATGGGGCCTGGCTGATTGACACAGCTTCAGACCAATAGGAGAGTTAGCGTGGTCCTCCAGCCAATGGGAGTGAATGAGGGGTGGGTCCAGCAGGCCAACACATGACCATCAGCTTTGCAGGGGCAGGTGTCACTGTGAGGGGGGACTGAATGTGAAGGAGTGGGAGAGACAGCAGAGACTGGGAGAGAGATGGAGTTAGTGTAGACTGAGAAGGTTGATAAGCACTCTTTCAGTCTGCTGGACCTGAATTAGATACTCCGAGTAAATTAGAACCAAAAGAACTGCAGATGCTGTAAATCACACACAACAACCAGAAGGTACTGGAAAAGCTCAGCAGACCTGGCAGCATCTGTGAAGAGAAATCGGTTC
>NW_025181902.1:1895-2514 GCF_004010195.1 Chiloscyllium plagiosum | reverse complement strand
CACGGGGTGAGAGAGCGCAGAAACCAGATCAAAAAGGAGCGGGAGTGAGAGCGCAGAAACCTGTTCAAACAGTGTAGGGAGAGAGAGCACAGAAACCACATCAAACAGTGTAGAGAGAGAGAGAGAGGGAGAGAGAGTGCAGAAACCAGGTCAAACAGCACAGGGAGAGACAATGCAGAAACCAGATCAAACAGCACAGGGAGAGAGAGCACAGAATCCGAAACAAACAGCACAGGGAGAGAGAGCGCAGAAATTAGATCAAACAGCACAGGGAGAGAGAGCACAGAAACCAGATCAAGCAGCACAGGGAGAGAGCGCAGAAACCAGATCAAACAGTGTAGGGAGAGAGAGTGCAGAAACCAGATCAGCAGTGTAGGGAGAGAGAGCGCAGAAACCAGATCAAACAGCACGGGGTGAGAGAGCGCAGAAACCAGATCAAACAGCAGCAGGGGTGAGAGTGCAGAAACCTGTTCAAACAGTGTAGGGAGTGAGAGCACAGAAACCACATCAAACAGTGTAGAGAGAGAGAGTGCAGAAACCAGGTCAAACAGCACAGGGAGAGAGCGCGCAGAAACCGGATCAAACAGCACAGGGAGAGAGAGCACAGAAACCAGATCAA
>NW_025181902.1:0-851 GCF_004010195.1 Chiloscyllium plagiosum | reverse complement strand
GGGAGAGAGCGCAGAAACCAGATCAAACAGTGTGGGGAGAGAGAGCGCAGAAACCAGATCTAACAGCATAGGGAGAGAGAGCACAGAAACCACATAAAACAGCACAGGGAGAAAGAGCGCAGAAACAAGATCTAACAGCACAGGGAGAGAGAGTGCAGAAACCAGATCTAACAGCACATGGAGAGAGAGCACAGAAGCCCGGTCAAACAACACAGGGAGAGAGAGCGCAGAAACCCGATCAAACAACACAGGGAGAAAGAGCGCAGAAACCAGATCAAACAGCGCAGGGACAGAGAGCGCAGAAACCAGATCCAACAGTGTGGGGAGAGAGAGCGCAGAAACCAGATCAAACAGCACAGGGAGAGAGAGCGCAGAAACCAGATCTAACAGCACATGGAGAGAGATCACAGAAACCCGATCAAACAGCACAGGGAGAAAGAGCGCAGAAACCAGATCAAACAGCGCAGGGACAGAGAGCGCAGAAACCAGATCAAACAGTGTGGGGAGAGAGAGCGCAGAAACCAGATCAAACAGCACAGGGAGAGAGAGCGCAGAAACCAGATCAAACAGCACAGGGAGAGAGAGCGCAGAAATTAGATCAAGCAGCACAGGGAGAGAGAGCGCATAAACCAGATCAAACAGCACAGGGAGAGAGAGCGCAGGAACCAAATCAAATAGCACAGGGAGAGAGTGTGCAGAAACCATATCAAACAGCGCAGGGAGAGAGAGCGCAGAAACCAGATCTAACAGCACAGGGAGAGAGAAGGTGCAGAAACTGGATCAAACACCACAGGGAGAATGCGCAGAATCCAGACCAAACAGCACAGGGAAAGAGCGCAGAAACCAGACCA
>NW_025181901.1:0-2513 GCF_004010195.1 Chiloscyllium plagiosum | reverse complement strand
TCGACAGGACTGACCAGAGCTCACCTCATCGAAGCCATTGTTTAGAATGTTCTCTTTTTATTATTATTTTCAAGTGACAGTTTTGTGAGATGCAGGAATTGGGGTCATTCCATTTTAAGAGAATGAAACCTTTATCATTGGAGGTTGGGAAGCCTTCAAAAATGAGATAACGGCTTTCCAGAGATAGTAAATAGTATTCCTGTTAGAGTGGAAGGAAACGCTGGTGGGTGTAGGGTATGCTGGATGACGAGAGAACAAAGGTTTAGGTTAAGAAAAAGAAGGAAAAAAATGTCAGGTATAGACTCGAGAAATCAGGTGAATCCTCAGACTATAAAGGCAGGAGGAGTATACTTAAGAGGGAAATCAGGAGGGTTAAAATAGGATATGAGATAGCTTTGTTACTGATGCTCGAGTGTGCTTTATGGTCACTTTAAAATGTCTTAATCTCTTTGAATTCCGGTATAATTTCTTGGAGATCTCGGTGTGATATTATTCATTCACTCAGCTTCATCACCGAACGGTCGATCTTCATCCCTAGCTTTTGCACAATGTGTTATTCAAAGAAACGCTGACAAAAACATTCAAGGAGGATCTCGGCTAATATCACTCTTGCCAACGTGTCTGTCCCCGATTATACAAAGATTGAAGTCTCCAAAAATTATCTCACCGTCTTTGCTACAATTTCTAATGAATTCCTGTTTAATTCTGGGATGAGCAATGAAATACTGCAAGGCAGCATAAAAACTGTTCTCCTGCTTGTGTTTTTGACACAATAGCACCAGGAGGTTGCATTCAGGCTGATTCAGCTGCATAATCTGAGGCCAAATACTTTCTCTGTAAACCCTTTGTTATCCATTAGTATCAGGGTTCCCATCTTGCTTTTCCATGCTGCCTGAGATCCTGTAAAGTTGTCTACTGTTGTATATTTATATTCCACCTTTTGTTCAACCTGTAATTACGTCTGTCTGGTGACTAAATCTAATTTTTTCTCTGTTTCACAAGTCATCTTATTGCAGATACTTTGTCCATTCCACAAAAACAACATTATAATTTCCTCTTCCCCACAATGTCCTGTCACAAACCGATTCATTGATGTACAGTTTTCGTTAATCTCTGTCCCTTCGTGTTCCTTTCTGCTTGTCTTCAGCCACATCCCCATGTTGTTCCGAGGCTTCACATTTTCTCTTTCGATTTGGAAAGGGCCTTTCACCTGAACCCTGTCCCTGCATCCTCTCTGCAAGTTTAAAGCCCTGTCCATTAACCTACTGACATGACTGGCCAGGACACTGGTCCCAGCAGTGTTGATTTTAATTCACTCGTGAGATATTGCTGTCTCTGGCTGGTCAGCATCGCATACCCACTCTGACCAGCCTTAGAGCTGAGTGGCTTGCCAGACCATTACAGAAGCATTTGAGAGTCAATCCCATTGCTCTGGGTCTGGATTCATATGTAGGCTAGACCGGCAGCCGATAACAGATTTCCTTATTTAAAGGGAACTAAGTAATAGTTTGGGTATCCCTGCTACCGGAATTAAATTCTGGATGAACAGACGAGTGAGAGTAACCCGAGGCCATTGCCTGGCCCACTGATAGCTCCCTCATCCCTGAGTACTGATCCCAGTGCAGC
Organism: Chiloscyllium plagiosum; assembly: GCF_004010195.1. Taxonomy (NCBI): domain Eukaryota; kingdom Metazoa; phylum Chordata; class Chondrichthyes; order Orectolobiformes; family Hemiscylliidae; genus Chiloscyllium; species Chiloscyllium plagiosum. The sequence goes on along the minus strand of NW_025181901.1, from coordinate 887 downwards.
TTCTTCGTGACCGTGGTTTGATCGTGATGCCTTCCTGCATTCTGATGATCTCACTCAGTATCACTCCATGTGGTATCTGTCACTGGGAGGGTCTAATTGCTGCCAGTGACTGCACATTTTGCAGCTACTCCAGATCCTGAGCCAACAGAATTCTCCACTCCAGATTTCTATGGGACTCGGCGCCATTCTCCATGTGTAACCCTCACTGCATCAGTCTGATTTCCCATTATATTCATTTCTCAGGATGACGCAGGTAATGATTACAGACGCTCACAACAGAATTCACAAATACAGTCAAGAAATTGCGCGCCAAAAGTCGTGAATTTCAAAAACCCTGAATCAGGAATGGGCCCAGACCATAGAACGGGCTGTCACCATAGGACAGAACAGGGCCTCACACCGCAAAAAAACGGCACTAAAAGAAAAAATGGCCAAAATGACACACAACACACACCTGGGTTAAAAACCTCTCCCACAGACAGCTCACAGACACGGAAAGAACAATACTGGCCAAGGGACTCAACAGTTGACTGACAGAAGAGACACAACAAACAGTGAGCAAAGTATCGTACTTCTGATAACAAGGAAAAGACAAACACATAATCTCAACACCAAGGACAGTGAAGCACTAAAATCACTAAGAAACGATAAGAACATAATCATACTACAAGCAGACAAAGGCAGAATGACGGTCATCCTGGACAAAGCAGAGTACACTCAAAAAGCACAACAACTACTTGCAGATACCAACAACTACCAAGAGGGAGTTTGACCCCCCCACAGCTTACCAATAGGATAAATAAAATACTGAGGAATCTTCAAAAAACGGAAAGATAACCATGTCTGACCTACAAAGAATGAAACCTGAAAGCAACAACACACCCAGA